>NW_016107486.1:3474806-3519528 GCF_001604975.1 Cebus imitator | reverse complement strand
GAATTCCCATTTAGATTTTTTTTCTTTTTACCCTTTTAGGGCAAATATGGCCTATTTATAGTCACAGAGAAAAATTAGCTGGCATGGAGCTTGCCATGCTCTGAAATGGAAGAATGAATTTTGAAAGGTTGTTTATAGGACTGGACATTTCAGGAATTCTAAACTCCAATCCTCCTTTTCTAGTGACTCATTCTGTGGAGTTAAAGATAATGTTAACCCCATTTTCAAAATAAGGGGAAATATTCACTTGTTTGGAATATCCTGCAGATTAATGAATAAACTATCATGGAGACTTTGCTAAGATAAATCTCTTTATAACATTGAATAATAAGGATTGAAAAGAGTAAGGAAAGGCAAAGACTCAGTTTCTTTTTTCTTTTTTTTTTTGGATTAGAGCAACTGCCTATCAAGTTGTAAAATGTTAGAACAATTTGCTATTCTAAAACTAAGGCATCAAGATAATTTACATCATAATATAGTATCTTCTCTAGTTAAAGATTAAATTGCAGTCGATTTGAGAGTGAATTTTTTGATCATTCTCTACTTTTACATAGTTTGTCCCCTGCTACATGCAGATATTTGTGCTGAGTTATGAAGCTTCATAATAGGATATGTCTAGAGAAAGTGGTACTGATGTTAAATGCAAAGTATTCTTCTCTAGGTAATTATACTGGAGTGCACTGATATGCTGCTAATGATATACAGAGTTTTCTGTACAATGATGATGTATAGTTTAGGAGTCTCTGCAAAACTGTCCACCAATTGCTTTCTAACCAGAGTCATCAGAAATAGGACATTACACTGTGTTACATCATAGATACTTTAGGTTTTCAGTGATTGTGATACATTTTAATTTAGGAAACTAAATTTTTCATTCAGTTTTAACCACTGTATTATCATTTAAAATTGTTAAAATTAAGGAAATTGAGAAGTCAGTTATAAATAAAACAACTGAAAGAAATTTGAAATGTATACATTATCAAAGTAGAAGTATATTACTTTACTAAGTAAATAGAAGTTTTTTTATGTCTTTCTTTTGTGTTATTGAAAAATTTACATTTAATAGTAGCTAAAATGTGTTCCACAAGATATAATGGTTTCTTGTCAATCTGGGATCCTTCAGTTGATTCCAAAACCTCTGTATGTGTATATGGCTAAAGTTCTTGCATGTGTGAAAAAAGGGATGGTTGAAGTAGATAAGAAACTTACAGGGAAATTATAGTCACATCTAATATAAAATTATGCTTTTTACTATGCCAAGACTAATTGCATTTTAATTTGTTATTTTTAATATTTATTACAGAATTCTGTATGTCTACTTTCCTCTTCTTCCTTTCCATTTCTCTACATTTCTGGGCCTCACTTACAATTAGTTGCAGCTGAGTGATTTTTTCCTGTTGGGCATTGAGTAGAAATAACATGGGTCATTTTCAGGCCTGCCACATTTCAGCTAAGGTGTGTACTTTGTACTTATTTTCTTGTTAGCTGAAGGCAGATGACATAGATACTTTAAAGGATGGTAGCACCACAAGATGAAGGGGTCCTGGGTCCCTTAAGACAAAATGGAGAGAAACTCCAACTCCATTGAATTGAAAACCCCCTGGAGAGTTATGACTTCTTTATTAATTGTTTGGTCATTTTGTTACTTCAGCTTAGCCTATTCTAACTAGTACAGAATTACATTCTTTAAAATCCTTTACACATGTCTAATACACAAGCATATTCTATTCTCTAAGAACTGACTCAAATCTGGTATTTTCTGTGTAGTCTTTCTTATCTTTCATATTAATGACCTCTTTCTGGTCTGACTTCTTGTACGAATCATTTGACTATTAATGAGAGAGCAACATCTATCTGTAGGCTTCTTGGTCATCAAAACAAGATGGGAAATATAGACAGTTACATAATTTTATTTTCAGTGGGAATTAAACATAACAGGTCCTGGTTGGAGGTAAAGATATATTTCTAGTACTAAATTCTAAAAGATGTTTCCAATGTAAAACTCAATATAGGGAAGGTAGTCATGTAATAGAAAATGTCCTCAACAATATGCCTACAGCAAATGTAATTAAAAGATGTAATAATATGGTTACACCATCTTTTGATTATGACCATTGTCATGACTGGCAACTTCTCAGAATGCTAAGGCAACATGTAGCAAATAAATAATTGCTGTTTATTGGCTAAAATCCAAAGATCAGATTTACACTAATTTGAAAGTTCACCTTTAGAAATTCTCCATAAGATATAATATCTGTTTATCAGATTTTAAAGATGATAATTTTATTGCAATCAATTGTGATTTTTGTTGCCATCAAGTCTGGCCTTGACAATAGATTTTTTTTTAATTGCATTTTAGGTTTTGGGGTACATGTGAAGAACATGCAAGATTGTTAATTATTGGTTGAAGGTGAATCTATTACACTGGAGAATAGAGAAGCAGACGATTTGACTGTCATCCTTTTGCAGACATTAGTGAACCTATTCTAGACCCTTTACTAATCCAAGTCTCTCAAAGATACCTGCAGAAACAGCCAGAATTACACACACACACACTTTCTCTCTCTCTTTCTCTCTCTCTCTCTTTCTCTCCTCTCTCTCTCTCTTTCCCTCTCTCTCTCCTGGGTCTGTCCCAACTGAAAGCCTAAAGCATGCTTAAGATCAATAATTAATTTACATTTATAAAGCAGATTTCATGATCATAATTTAATATATATCTTATTTGGTCTGTCTAGTTTCAGTGATACAGGGTCTTGGTGAATCTGAATAAAATAATTATTTGAAAGTACATCTCCTAAGATGGCTTACCAGAAATGAATCCATTACATTTTGTAAGATAATTGATGTTTTATAATAAAGTATACTCAAGTCTTATGTATAATAATATTTAGGCAACAGGATCAACTGTTTATTGAGGTCACAGCTACATTCAGACAGAAAGAATATATCATTTTATGACAGAGACATATTCATTTATTTATTGTAGGGAAGCATTCAACCAAATTGTCTCAAAGTGGTATCAGATTGTTAAAATATTAAGACATTTAAGACAGTGTGATTTGATAATACATATTCTCTACCAGAATTTTTTACATAAAATTGCACTAAAAACTTTGAGTTTCAAATATATGTACTGATTTTTTTTGTTTTTCAAAATTTAAAATAACTGTGGTTAATTTTTGTAATATTTTAATTTAAAAATTACTAAACATTTGAGATAATCAATTTTTGAGAATCAAAAACATTAATTTTATATCTCTAAATAATATTTCCATAAATATAAATATGGAAGTTGAGATGTAAATCCCACAATTCTCACCTACAAGCCCCCAGTATATTTTGTAAAACCTAAATCCTGTAGGCCCTGCCTCAAAGCCTCTCTAAGTTTAGTAGTTTCTAGACTATTGTGGTAACAAACAAAATTAGTCGAGCACACCTGTACTAACTGTAGTGCCGCTGAAGGTGTACAGCATGCCAGCACACACAGAAGTCTTTCCCTGCAGCTGTACCCACTACTGGTCCTCTGGGTCTGCTGTTAATTGTTTTTTAATTGTCCTTTTGTTATTTCAGTGGCCTCAAGCTACTTTAAATTTCCATTCTTGACCTATTTGTGCATCTTTAAAATATTTGTGCTGTTAATTAGCATATATTAATTGTTAATTCCTGAACTATGTTCCTGAAGTTATTTAACAACAATCCCAAATTAAAAAGCTTTTGTACAAGGTAGAACAGCTTGTATTTTAAAATTGATTGATAGCTTTTCTCCTCCACAAATCACACAGGAAAGGGCAAAAACTTTCAGGTAAAATTGGAGTGTATAATGCATGATACTCTTTCTCTAAATTTATCTGTAAAAGCAATAGAGAAAAATCTGGAAAGATCCCATAATTCTATAATTTTAACAAGTAATTTCATTTTATAAATTTATTTTGAGTTTGTGTCTGTATGTGCAGAAATAAGTGTATTCAGAATTTCAGATTTTTTTTCTTTTTTTGAGGTGGAGTACAATCTGTCTCCCAGGCTGGAGGGCAGTGGCCAGATCTCAGCTCACTGCAGCCTTCCGCTCCCAGGTTCAAGTGATTCTCTTGCCTCAGCCTCCTGAGTAGCTGGGATTAAAAGTATGCACCACAATGCCCAGCTAATTTTTGTATTTCTATTAGTGATGGAGTTTCTCCATGTGGGCTAGGCTGGTCTCGAACTCCTGACCTCAAGTGATCTGCCCTTTCAGCTTCTCAAAGTGCTGGGATTACAGGAGATAGTCACTGTTCCTGGCCTGTATTCAGAATTATTATTATTTTTTAAATTATATTGCAATATCAACCTACTGTTACTTAGTAGGAGGGTTCTGTTTAGAGTTGTAAAGATAAACGCAGATTTTTATATCTCCATTATGATATATTAAAAGTATTGAGTAATATATAAACTTTCTTCTCAAGATATTTAAATTAAGTATATGGCTTCCCTTTATTAAATCATTTTTGCTGAGCTCTTTATAATTTTTTCTTTTTTTCACATTGTGCTCATGCTTCTTGAGCTTTCCCTAGTTACGACGAATGGCCTAAGGCCAAATGTACTTTTAAATCTGGGCTGCAACGATTCATTTATGGTCAATTTACTTAAAGGTTTTTCCATGTTAAAAAACAAAGTAAAAACAAAACAAAACAAACCCAAGAGACCTATATGAATGGGATTCACTTAAAGGACCAAGGAAACATAATTTTAAAAATTATGCACCAAAAATAGGATAGACTCAAATGTTGTGATAATCTTTTTGAAAAGTAAATTTAAATTTCCTTTGTAATTTTCATTTATTTGGGGAAACTTTCACATTATCTTATCCCTTTTCCATTTCTATGGTATTTTCTCATTCTAAGTAAGAAAAAATTAGTAAAGGACTGACAAAGCATGAATAAGAATATATTTGTCCTTTCACATTTCTTTAGTTTATCCTCACTATCTGACTAATATAACAACAGCTTTTCTTTTTATTCCCCAGAGTCTTTGCTTTACATAGTTTAATTTAAATTAAGGACACCAGTTCTCTACCATGAAGAAAAATCCATCGTACTTTCCAATGTCTTGCTATGAGATTTTGGCTATGAAAAAGCAAATGCCAAAATATGTATTCATTGGGTAAAGTTGGCCTTCCAGATAAATAACAGTGAGCCATAATATGTTTATTTATAGTAACAATTTTTTATCTATATAATGATTTATAACCTTAAACAAATATACAGCTTTAAATTTAATCTTCTCAAAAACTCTATCATAGAGTGAAAAAGAAAGGTAGAGACCTTTTCCTGCCAATTATTTTCAATAATTTTACATTTAATTCTCATAACTTTGCAAGGTAAGTTTTGTGGTATTCACATTTTCAGTGGGTCAAAGAGGAATTTAGAGAGATTTTAATAACTTGCCCAAGATCATAATTTTGATAGATTCCTGAGCCAGAATGGAATTGAGCCTCAAGGCCTACTTGATTCCCAACATTAAGGCCACATCTTAAATATGAGGTAGCCACATTACTTATAATGTCTTGGACATGGAACATGATTAATCAATGTAGATTTAACTGAAATAACTCCTCTCCACTTCCCTATATCACCATTCATGTAATTTCTTCATAAATTTACTCAAAGAGATGGTGTTCAAAGTGAGAGTATTTCATTTTCAATGATCAGTCACTCTTTTGTTCATTTACAAGTTATTTGCCCGTGGGAGTATACAGATGGAATTTATATAAATCAAGTTCTATAATCAGAGCAAAAGTTTGGACAGACTCAAACACAGTATGTTGTATCATATGAAGGAATAATTTTTTTAAAATATTGTAAAATGTTGTCTTTGGAACCTCACTAGATTTGATCCAGATTAGGTAAATAATAATACATTATATTTCTTACCACATAACTAAAATTTATTCACTGAATCTGTAAATTATTATATACTTTTATGATAATTATGCTTGCTTTAGCAATGACTCACTACCTTGGTATTTATAATCTTCTTCAAATAAATAAATTGATTTTTCTTATTTTTAATATATATATATATATATTTTATTGCACTTTAGGTTCTGGGGTACATGTGCAAAACATGCAGGATTGTTGCATAGGTACATACATGGCAATGTGGTTTGCTGCCTCCATCCCGCTGTCACCTATGTCTGGCATTTCTCCCCATGTTATCCCTCCCCAACCTCCCTACCCCCTGCTGTCCCTCCCCTATTCCCCACCAACAGACCCCAGTGTATGATGCTACCCTCCCTGTGTCCATGTGTTCTCATTGTTCAACACCCACCTATGAGTGAGAACATGTGGTGTTTGTTTTTCTGTTCTTGTGTCAGTTTGCTGAGAATGATGGTTCCCAGATTCATCCATGTCCCTACAAAGGACACAAACTCATTGCTTTTGATGGCTGCATAGTATTCCACTGTGTATATGTGCCACATTTTCCTTGTCCAGTCTATCATTCAAGGGCATTTGGGTTGGTTCCAGGTATTTGCTATTGTAACTAGTGCCAAAATGAACATATCTGTGTTTGTGTCTTTATAATAGAACGATTTATAATCCTTTGAACATATACCCAGTAATGGGATTACTGGGTCAAATGGAATTTCTATTTCTAGGTCCTTGAGGAGTCACCACACTGTCTTCCAAAATGATTGAACTAATTTACACTCCCATCAACAGTGCAAAAGTGTTCCTATTTCTCCACATCCTCTCCAGCATCTGTGGTCTCCAGATTTTTTAATGATTGCCATTCTAACTGGTGTGAGATGGTATCTCAATGTGGTTTTGAATTGCATTTCTCTAATGACCAGTGATGATGAGCATTTTTTCATATGTTTGTTGGCTTCATATATGTTTTCTTTTGAAAAGTGTCTGTTCATATCCTTTGCCCACTTTTGAATGGGTTTGTTTCTTTTTTTCTTGTAAATCTGTTCTAGTTCTTTGTAAATTCTGGATATTAGCCCTTTGTCAGATGGGTAGATTGCAAAAATTTTTTCCCCTTCTCTTGGTTGCCAGTTCACTCTAACGACTGTTTCTTTTGCTGTACAGAAGCTCTGGAGTTTAATTAGATCCCATTTGTCTATTTTGGCTTTTGTTGCCAATGCTTTTGGTGTTTTAGTCATGAAGTCCTTGCCTATGCCTATGTCCTGAAAGGTTTTGCTGAGGTTTTCTTCTAGAGTTTTTATGGTGTTAGGTCTTATGTTTAAGTCATTAATCCATCTGGAGTTAATTTTAGTGTTAGGTGTCAGGAAGGGGTCCAGTTTCTGCTTTCTGCACATGGCTAGCCTGTTTTCACAACACCATTTATTAAACAGGGAATCCTTTCCCCATTGCTTGTTTTTGTGAGGCTTGTTAAAGATCAGATGGTTGTAGATCTGTGGCATTGCCTCTGAGGTCTCTACTCTGTTCCATTGGTCTATATCTCTGTTTTGGTACTAGTAACATGCTGTTTTGATTATGTAGCCTTGCAGTATAATTTGAAGTCAGGGAGCCTGATGCCTCCAGCTTTGTTCTTTATGCTTAGAATTATATTTGCTATTTGGGCTCTCTTTTGGTTCTAATATGAAGTTTAAGGTGTTTTTTTCCAGTTCCGTTAAGAGGATCATAGGTAGCTTAATGGAGATAGTGTTGAATCTATAAATTACTTTGGGCAGTATGGCCATTTTCACAATATTGATTCTTCCTAACTATGAGCATGGGATGTTTTTCCATCTGTTTGTTTCCTCTCTTATTTCCTTGAGCAGTGATTTGCAGTTCTCGTTGAAGAGGTCCTTTACATCCTTTGTTAATTGTATTTCTAGGTATTTTATTCTCTTTGCAGCAATTGTGAATGGCAGTTCATTCTTGATTTGGCTCTCTTTAAGTCTATTATTGGTGTATAGGAATGCTTGTGATTTTTGCACATTGTTTTTGTATCCTGAGACTTTGCTGAAGTTGCTTATCAGTTTCAAGAGATTTTGGGCTGAGATGATAGGGTCTTCTAAATATACAATCATGTCATCTGCAAATAGAGACAATTTGACTTCCTCCTTTCCTAATTGAATACTCTTTATTTCTTTTTCTTGCCTGATTGCTTTGGCTAGAACTTCCAATACTACATTAAATAGGAGTGGTGAGAGAAGGCATCCTTGTCTAGTGCCAGATTTCAAAGGAAATGCTTCCAGTTTTTGCCTATTCAGTAAGATATTGGCTGTGGGTTTGTCATAAATAGCTTTTATTATTTGGAGATACGTTCCATTGGTACATAGTTTATTGAGAGTTTTTAGCATAAAGGGCTGTGGAATTTTGTTGAAGGCCTTCTCTGCATCTATTGAGATAATCATGTAGTTCTTGGCTTTGGTTCTGTTTATGTGGTGGATTACATTTATAGACTTGCATATATTTAGTTTTAGTTCTTTGTAAATTCTGGATATTAGCCCTTTGAACCAGCCTTGCATCCCCTGGATGAAGCCTACTTGATCGTGATGGATACACTTTTTGATGTGCTGTTGCAATCGGTTTGCCAGTATTTTATTGAAGATTTTTGCATCTATGTTCATCATGGATATTGGCCTGAAGTTTTCTTTTCTTGTTGAGTCTCTGCTGGGTTTTGGCATCAGGATTATGTTGGTCATAAAATGATTTGGGAAGGATTTCCTCTTTTTGAATTGTTTGAAATAGTTTCAGAAGGAGTGGTACCGGCTCCTCTTTGTATGTTGGTAGCATTCAGCTGCGAACCCATCTGGACCTGGGCTTTTTCTGGTTGGTAGGCTATTAATTGTTGCCTCAACTTCAGCCCTTGTTATTGGTCTATTCAGGGTTTCAACTTTTTACTAATTTAGGCTTGGGAGTGTGCAAGTGTCCAGGATTTTATCCATTTCTTCCAGGTTTACTGGTTTGTGTGCATAGAGTTGATTGTACTCATTTCTGATGGTAGTTTTTATATCTGTGGAATCGGTGGTGATATTCCCTTTATCTTTTTTATTGGGGAACCAGCCTTGTTTTATTTTAATTTGTACTATTTCTCCAATTGTGTTTGTATTTTAACTTGTTGGTGGACTGGATATACTTGAGTAATTTCTCTCTCTCTCTCTCTCTCTTTCTCTCTCTCTTTCTCGTTTGTTCAGGTCTTTCTCTTGTTTTTCTATTGGGGTATGGATCCTTCTTCCTTCAGTTTTAAGTGTTCTTTATGTATTGGGGATAATAGCCATTTGTGTTAAACATTGCAAATATTTTCTCCCCGTTTATCAATTGTCTGTGATTTTGTTTATGGTGTTATTTTAGTTTTTTGTATTTTAATTAATAGTTGAGTTTATCCTTGTTTTACTTCCTCTGGAGTTTGGGGAATACAAAATATTTTACTCCCATATAACGAGGTTAAATAGGAATTCACCTCTGTTTTCTCCAGGTTCTTGTTTGTTTGCATTGTGTATTTTACATTTAGATTCCTGGTATATTTAGAATTTATTCTGGTATAATATGAGGTACACAACTGATTTTTTTTTTTTCAAATGACAAGCTAGTTGTCCCACAAGCATGAATTAAATAGTTCATCTTTGCCCAGTGATGCCCCCAAAGATGTTACCTATATCATATAATAAATTTCTACGTGTATTTGGATATATTTCTGAGTTTTCTATTCAATTCCACTGACTTTGTTGTCTATTTATGTGCAATTATGACATTATTTTGATTACAGATACTCTGAAGTACACTTTATGTTTGGTAGAGACAGTGTCCTCTTATGGGTTTTCTTCTTCAGTGTTTTACTATCTCTTCTTGCATGTTTGTTTCTCCATATGAACTTTTATTATCAACTTGTCTTACTCCATAAAAAGTCTGGTGATGTTTATATAAGGAATGAGTTAAATTCATAAACTAACATGGGAGAAACATTGCTGTGATGTTGAACAATATAATACAAGAAAGGGGATGTCTTCCCACTAATTTGAGTCTACTTTTGCATCTTTTAGGGAAGTTTTAAAATTTTTCTTATAGAAGTCTCATACATAAGTCTCATACATTTCTTTTTACATTGATTCTAGACTACTTGGAAGGCTAAGGCTCAAGAACTGCTTGAACCAAGGAGATGGAGGCTGCGGTGAACAGAGGTAGCACCACCACACTCCAGCCTGGGCAACAGAGGGAGACTTGGTCCCCTCTTCAAAAAAATGTGGAGAATAAGTTTGCATATCTTATAAGATTATATGTGTTAATATGTGAAAACTGCTTAAAACAGTGCCTGGCACACATCAAATGCTGTCTTTTTTATTCATTATTATTACTTTGATTTGTTAATATTTATTTTTTATATTTTTATTATATGAATGACTTTTCATGTCCTTTCCCATCTAGGGTAGCATTGGTTATAGATATTTCCCATTCTATGGTTTTCCATTATGCTTATTATTATTTTACATGGTTTCCTATTATATATATGTGGGTATGTATGTGTTTAAAATTTCATACATCTGTATTTATCACTGTATTTTCTTGTACTGTTGCTCCAGAATCATCACAATGACTTGGGAATTTATTTCTGTTTTCAGCTGCTTTATTTTATATTTACTTAATGAAAACTTATTATGGTGTATCATTGAAGGTGTAGATAGAGATAGTTTTTCTTCAACAACTAGAAAAATATTAATACACAAATGCAATGTAATCCCAGGCTAAGGTGGGAGGATCTCTTGAAGCTATGAGTTTGAATCCAACCTGGGTAACACAGTGAAATTCTTTCTCTAAACACATTTTTTAAATTAGCTGGGTGTGGTTACAGCACTTGTATTCCCAGCTACTTGGGAGGCTGAGGCAGGAGGATCACTTGAGCCTAGGAGTTCAAAGCTGCAGTGAGCTATGATTGCACCACTGCACTCCAGTCTGGGTGACAGAGCAAGATCCTGTCTCTTTGAAAAAAAAAATGCAAGTGGGTAGAGAAAAAATTTGTATATTACTATGATCAAATATCTACTCTTCAGTAAAAAATATAAATTAAAACCTTTACTTTTAAAGTTACACACCTAACCTTAAATTAAGTCATTTTAAAATTTCATAGTATCAGGTCTAAATGTGTATTATGCTTATTAATTTGTTCTTCTGTATTTTCTGGTGCTGTCACACATCCAGCAATCAGCACTTTTCAGGTGGAAGAGGCTAAGGGAAAGTGCAATCTTTTTTTTTTAATTTCTTTTAAATTTTTTTAGATAGAGTCTCGCTCTATCGGCCAGGCTGGAGTGCAATGGCACGATCTCGGCTCACCGCAACCTCCACCTCCTGGGTTCAAGCGATTCTCCTGCCTCAGCCTCCCTAGTAGCTGGGATTAAAGGCATGAGCCACCACACCCGGCTAATTTTGTATTTTTAGTAGAGACGGGGTTTCTCCATGTTGGTCAGGCTGGTCTCAAACTCCCAGCCTCAGGTGATCTGCCCATCTCAGCCTCCCAAAGTGCTAGGATTACAGGCATGAGCCACCGGGAAAGTGCAATCTTAATCAATGATATTCCCACACTGTTTAATTGCATTTAAGGAGGTTAAAATTATGTTGGCCTCACATCTGCTGAAAGTAACAGCGAATTCTTTAAATAAACCTTGTTTCCTATTCATATGAATACATACACTCTCTCCTATAATGGAATTGCATTCTTGATCAATACGTAGTAGATACATTCTGCTTCAAAATAAAGAAATGCTTTACTTAAAATCACACAGTTACATATTCTAAAGCTCCTTGATTGTCTTGAGAGGTCTGTGAACTTCCAAAAGTAACTTCCAAGTACATGTATTCTGAAGACATATACTATCCCATATCATCTCAATCTGTGTAAATACACTTTTATTGCAGTCAAGAACTTACTCATTCAACAAATAATGTTGCACATAGACTACATGCCAAGCACTGTGTTAAGCACAGAAGACATATTTGCAAGATAGTGGGTAAAAAAGCAAAGTAAGCAAGCAATTTCATCACTCTGTGGTAAATCCTATGATAGGATGATAGGAGTGACAACAGCATGATAAATGGACACAGATGAAAAGTACCTCATTTAGTCTCAGGAGATCAAGAAAAACTCTCTGGATATGGTAGTCTTCAGACTAAACCAGAATGGGAATAAGCTTCATAAAAATGGGAAAGAGGGTTCACAAAGTATAGAGGCAAGAACAAGCAGAGGTTCTCAGGTAACTCAGAATGATTGACACTCAAAGGAACAGGGATGGTTGAGAAGCTGGAAAGTGAGGCAAAAATGTTCATGGAGAGCCTTTCATGACACCTGAAGAATTTGACTTCATATCAATGAGAAAGAAAAGTCAATATAGATTTGTAGTTTTGAAGGCAATCTTGTTTACTGTAAGGTGAATGCACTGGAGAGGAAAAAAGCCAGAGGCAGGACAACCAGTGAAAAGGGAATGCATTCATCCACACAAGAGTTGACAGTAGCTTGAACTCATTTAATGCCAATGGGAATTAAGAGAAAAGGAGTTTCAAGGTAGACCTGACTTAACATTTAAAATGAATGAATTTGAGGACCAAAAAGAGAGAGACGTCAAGATAATATCCCAATTTCTGGCTTGAGCATCTGGGAAGCTATCATCAGTGTGTAGACATCTGCTGACAAATAAGGGAAAAGAAAAAACATGCAATGCAGGATTAGATAGATTCATTGAAAGTTTGCCAGCCTCTGCCTAATTGTCACATGGGATTTGAGCACTTTTGTTGTCAGTGAGGCTTAAATATGGAGGAAAATAATTGGGTCACATGGGATTAGAACTACTGATAGGGATGATCTACTCTGGTTTAGCAAGATGTGTCTGGCATCAGCTTGCAATTGCCAAAACAATTGTCTCACTAATTAAAGAAGAGGAGAATGATATGGTAGGATTCTGGAAATATGTTCACCTATCTGAGGCTCAAGTGTTATACATAAATGAGCTGACTCATTCCCCTCTCTCTGCAGCTACCTAATTAATGCATCACATCAAGTCAATGGTTATCAAAAATGTTTCTGCAATGTGAGTTGTGTCACTGTACCAGAGGGATACTTAAGGTGGCACCTATGTACACTCTTCACATATTACCAGTGTCATAAATAAAATATCACATCTGTATGCTTTATTAGGCAGTATAAATATGTGTGGATTTACCACAGATATTCATTCAATTGACAAATATTTATTGGATGCCCCACTAGGATCCAGGCACTGTTCCAGGTACTGGGAATACAACGATGTTCCTATTTTCATGGGATTTTTAGTCATTGAAAATGGATGATAAACAAGTAAGTATGCCAGATGGTGATAAATGTCATGAAGAATAATAAAGCGGGGTAAGGGGAAAGGGAAGTATGGGTAGTGGTTGGATAAAAGAGTTATGCAGTTACTAAATTAGGTAGGAAGCCTCTTTGATAAGGTGATGTTTAAACTGAGTAAAGGGCTGAGGGACAGGGCCCCATGCATGTCCAGGGGATAAGTGTTCCATGCAGAGGAAATAATAAATGCAGGACCTTTAAATTCCTGTGAAGGTGTAGCAATAGAAACAAAGATAAATAAAACCATAGCCCTTGACCTCAAGGAACTTACACCTCAATACAGGAAATCAAAAAATAGAAAGTAGAATGTGTCAAGATTAAGATAAAAGTTATGACATTTCTTCTGGTAGAATGGACTGAGAAAGAAAATATCAATTAAGAACTGGAACAACAAATGACATCAAGGTTGTAGCCATCTCCAGGTGACAGAAGATTGACAGTGCCTAAAGCTGTGGTCATGCTCCAATTTCAATATGGTCATGCGATATGATCTTGTCCTAGAGAGTGCAACTAGTGTCCTGAATAATTCTGTCAGTCTCACTCATATTTAAAATCAAATAACAAGTGGGAACATCTAACTAAGGGGTTCTAGGAAGGGGTTTGTCCTCTTCCTGCTCTATTTGCAGCATGTAGCACAGAGGAGGGAACAGGGACATGGTTGATCCTCAATAAATATTTTCTGAATGAATAGATAAGTGAAAGAGAAAATAAATGCCCAACATTTAAATGATATTCATGAAGACATATGTTGTCAGTTTCAGCATTAGTAAAGAGTACAAAGGAAACATAAGCATTTGGTTAAAACTCTATAAACTCTTAAACAGGACATCGTTGTAGGAAGTTAGGATAACTCAGCAGCACAGACCAGACTGACATGGCATATTCAGCAATTGGGTAGCTCTTTTGTGCAGACTTGGGCCTGACTTCCTATCTAAGTGGCTGCCCCTTAAATAGTAGCATGTTCTGCGACTAGCAGTTGCAGCTGCAAAACTAAGGAATCATCACGACATGTGCAGAGTGAAAAGTCCTGTCATTCCTAAATAGGTCTTTCAGCCGCACCTGCATGTGGATCATAATTAGTGTCTAGTGTCATCAACAAATATGACAGATAACAATATGATGTATTATATGCCATGAATAGGAGAGTGGAGGACAGAGTGGTATGTCCTCATTTCCAAGGTGATTATTTATGCACATTCTCCCTGGTGTTCTGATGGATTATATGCAAGAAGTTTTCCTTGGTCCCATTGCAATTTACGTGAGGCCACAATTACTTCTACGTTGATTTGATCAAAGTCTCCTTTTTGTGTTTCATTGCAAAGCAGTTCATTGTTACCAGGGAAACAGATTCAACTCCGAGTGCCAATGAAAGACCCAGAGAATTATAATAAAATGGCCTCTGCCCCCACCTGAGTGCCACTGGAGCCATATGACTACTATCTTAATTTGATACTTCCCTATGCACATAAATAATTTCAGGGCAACCAAAAGATGCCACGTTTTTCATTAGATTTATGCAAAAACATCAGTCGTACTTTAGGCAGTATTATGATGCCTAAAACAGTAATCTTGCACTATAATTACATTAATTGTATGTCACATTAATACTTTTCCATTATAGACATTTAATATTAATATTATTAAATTATGCTATGGTTATAGAACTCATTAAAAACTTCATCTGTTTGCACATATATCAATAACAACAGTGAAAAATAGCTAGTGAGTACAAAATCAGTGACATGGTAAGTAGAACCTTCTAAATGAATGGATTCTTTTTCCTTATTTCTAGCATGGTATGCTAGCATATGTGAGAAATACAGAGGAAGTGCCATGTTTCAAATAATTGCCATCTCCACTAGTGGGCTTTAACTTTGAGGAAAGGGAAAATGAGAAAAGCCACTTAAATGAGGTTCTTAACCTGTGTTGGGAAGCAGCATGCCTTTGAAAACCTGATGAAAGCTATAGGCTCTATCTCTTTCTCTCCAGGGAAAGGCCCAAATGCACATATTAATATATGTACCAATTTTGCCTACAATTTTAGGACTCTCATGAATTATTCAAGAAAATGACATATTGGCATAGAAGAGTCAATTCATGATTTGCACTCATTTCACAATTGTACCACCCCTCCTCCCACTCTTAAACACAGTCCTTGGCACACAGTGGAAACCAAATAAATGTATCTTAATTAAATGGGTGAATGAGTGGATGTATGAAGGAGCACAAGGATTTGGCTTCCAAACAATTCAAGTCTTCTTGTTCGGGAGCATCTAAGGTAGAGAGCATTCCTCAGAGGTTTGCAAAGCACACCTGTGTCTTCTTTGCAAAGATTTGTGCATTCTTCTAAAAGCACATGCTTCTTCCCCCATCTTTCTCAGTCATGTCCTTCCACCTTTGCCCCATCTTATAGCAGAGTCAGGGGCTTTTCAGGCTAATTTAAGGTTAGGTTTTCTTAACCTCTTTTTATTGAATGAATCATGAGAGCCCTAAAATTGTAGGCAAAATTGGTATATATATTTGTACATGCATTTGGGCTTTTCTCTGGAGAGAAAGAGAGAGAGAGCTATAGCTGTCATCAGCTTTTCAAAGGCAAGCTGTTTTCCAACACAGGTAAAGAACTACCATTAAGTGCCTCTTCTCATACCACCAAAACAGTCACACTCTGCGTTACATTTAAGTGCTTGTTTTCCTTTTGTTCTATAATAGAAACTAATAAAGTAACAAGTATACTAGAGAATATGAATAATAGCTGTTTTAAAATATAAAAAATATCAGGAAAAGTCTGCCAGGCGTGGTGGGTTACATCTGTAATACCAGCACTTTGGGAGGCCAAAGTGAGCAGATCACCTGAGGACAGGGGTTCGAGACCAGCCCATCTCTACTAAAAATACAAAAATTAGCTGGCATGTTGGTGCATGCCTGTAATCCCAGCTATTTGGGAGGCTGAGGCAGAAGAATTGCTTGAACCCAGGAGACAGAGGTTACAGTGAGCAGAGATCGTGCTGCTGTACTCCAGCCTCGGTGATAAGAGTAAAACTCCATCTCAAAAATAAAAAAAAAAAGAAATACGTAAGGAAAAGTCTATTCTTATATCGCTTTTATATTGTATTTTTGTGCAGAATAAAGTTTAAAAATCCTTATCAGATGCAAACATTTCAATTAATTAAATTTCAGTAAGA
Organism: Cebus imitator; assembly: GCF_001604975.1. Classification (NCBI taxonomy): domain Eukaryota; kingdom Metazoa; phylum Chordata; class Mammalia; order Primates; family Cebidae; genus Cebus; species Cebus imitator. The sequence goes on along the minus strand of NW_016107486.1, from coordinate 3,503,053 downwards.
AGTGGTATCTAGCAAATGATGGAGTTTTATTTATAGAGTGCTTATTCTATTTAATAAAGTCCCTATTATTATTAAATTTTAAACACCTTTAATAGACAACATTCACTTTGGTACATATTAAATGCACTTAGGAAGCCCCCAAATATGATTTAATGGCTTATACGGCAGAACTTAATTTTATTTGCACACTTAAAATAAATGGTTTCATTAAACCAGTAAATATTTGTTAAGGTTTCATCTTGTTGTTAGCCTCTGTGATATACATTAGACTAGAGATAATTAGAATAAGATATGGCCCTTGTCCTCAAAGTTTAAGCCCAGTAGTAGAGTTGGGCAATGATAACACAGACTGAGAAGTCCTACCCTGAGGGCACACCTGGTCCACTGTGTGAGCCAAGGTCAAACGTGTAACATGCCTTTGGGGCTCAGTGGAAGCTTGAAAGATAAGTAGCTTATAAGTTTACCAGTTTGAGTGTACTGGACACAAGGAAAATAGGGTGGGCAGATATGGTGGGCGGTCAATGAACCAGTAGTGAGGGCAGCCGACGTAAAAGTCCAAACATAAAAGAGAGGTTAATGCCTTTAGGAAATTGAAGGTTTCTTCAGAACTGAAATGCGAAATAATTGAGTCTTTTATGCCATTGAAGCGTTTGTTTGCCTTCTTTTCAGAGGGGATGAGGACCTCTTAAAGACTTTTTAACAAGCGGATACAAATCAGATCCAAGGGAGACTAGAATACAATAGTATACAATCTTTGAAGTGTTTAGATGTCAATAGCTGAGCGAAATTAGTTTGAATACTCAAGCCTCTAGAGTTTGGCTTCCATAATCTTCAGGTTTAAGTAATGGCTCCTAGCCAAGAGCTAAGCTTAAAAAATAGCAACTAAATTCTCATCTCCTGTCAAAGAAGCAGCCATTTGGCAAGCAAAAATAAATATAACTACATAAAGAAAAACAGGGCTTTAAGGCTGTGCTCCAAACGCAGTCAGAGATTGGTGCATTGCAGGTTAGGAAAGAAACGTTGATTGACTGGTATTGTTTAGTAAAGGCTACCCTTTTCAAATCAAAGTAAGAATAATTGGAATAGCAAGACAACCATCCCCCTACCAAACACACACACACACACACACACACACACACACATACACACTCCTGGATGAAAAGTATAAGGAGCTCAGCAAGTCGAGAACAGAAGGCCGTAGATAAGCACCAGCACTGGCCATGGGGTAGTGTGCCGGGCAAATACCATCACAACAGAGAAGAGAATCATCTGGGACAAGGTGGAAGATATAAAAGCTGTATAATGGGACCTCTCAAACACAAACTAAATCAGATCAATACGAACAAACCTGAGAGGCCAAGTACAGTTTCTGCAGGGCTAATACACAAGTCTAGAATATGTAGTTAATTTTTTTCCTAAAGATTTTAAGTCCAAATTAAGCAAACAGACAGTGTTTTGGCATGTAAAAGATGAATCGGGTCTGCATAGTAGGATAGGTGGAGAAAAGGTGTGAATTAAGATAAGATATTGAGTTCAGACTTCCTATTGAACTAGCTATGTACCCTTGCACAAGTTACTTTGCTAACTTGAGTCCCCAGATTCCATATCTGTTTAGATTTTTGTGACAAATTAAGTGGTCAGTCAATGGTAGCTGTGATGATTATTGTTATTAATAAAAATAAGTAAAATCCTATATTACCTAAAATGCCTCTGTCTCATGGCAGCCACTTGAAATGTGGCTAGTTTAATTAAAGGGCTAAATTTTAAATTTTATTTAACTCTAGTTAAGTTTAAAATCCTTGATATTCACTTCAGTTATTAGAAACCTTTATGAAAACGTATGAGAAAACATTCTAAAAACATATTTACATTTGGAACCACATAAATATATGAATCAACTTATTCAAGAGTAAACTTCAGAAACTTTAAATATAGATGAAATATTTCCAATGTAAAATTGACATCCAAATTACGATCTGCAGTAAGTGTAAATTAACATCAGATTTTGAAGATTTTAAAGTATGCAAAAAGAATGTATTGATAATAATGTTTAGGTTGATTATATGTTAAAATGATACTCATATGTTGAAATAATAATATTGGGTTAAATAAAACATTGTTAAAATAATTTAACTTGTGGCTGGGTGCGGTGGCTCATGCCTGTAATCCCAGGACTTTGGGAGACCAAGGCAGGAGGATCATGAGGTCAAGAGAGTGAGACCATCCTGGCCAACATGGTGAAACCTCGTCTCTGCTAAAAATACAAAAATTAGCTGGATGTGGTGGCGCCTGCCTGTAGTCTCAGCTACTCGGGTGGTTGAGGCAGGAGCATAGCTTGAACCCAGGAGGCAGAGGTTGCAGCGAGCTGAGATCATGCCACTGCACTCCAGCCTGCAGAGTGAGACTCCATCTCAATATATATATACTAACAATAATTTAACTTATTTGTTGTTAAAAATGCATTACTAGAAAATATAACATGTTCTTTCTATTGGACAGGACTAGTTTGCCTATTCAAAACAAGTATCTTTATTGGAAGTTACTGGTTTGTGCAAAATAAGTAATTCTCCAATGTTGCAGAATTAAAAATAATTACCATTATTAAGTCCCTACTATGCTGTAGACCATAAATTTGCAAAATTCTTTAAAGACTAGATAGTAAATATTTTAGGCTTTTTGAGTCATACAATCATAACTACTTAACTGTCTTTGTAACTAAGAGTAGCCATAGAATGAGCCTGGCTATGTTTTTCAATAAAACTTTATTTTTAAAAACAGGTGAAAGGCTGGATTTGGTTCATGGGTTGTAATTTTCTGATCTCTGTGTTATTAAACATTTCTCAAAACATATTTCATAAAGTATTTCCAATAATCCCAATTGTGTTATCAAATAGAGCCTATTATCCACATTTAGTAAGGAAGGAAAGAAATTTAAAATACTATGCACTCTGATCGCATTTAAAATGATCAAAACTGTAAACCAGCAATTACAAAGCAGGAGTGTAATAACATGCTAACTAAAAAGAACTGCACTGCGTGAATATGCAGGAAAAAAATGCCAGATTCTTACCCTGGCTGTCAGCAAGATCATGCATCCCTCTGGAAATATTTACATTCCCTTTTTTAAAGTTCTTGAGTTTAAAAAAATAGACTGCTCTGCATCAGGCATTGGGAACGTATACTGTATTTTCACAATTAAAACTACAGCTTGAGATTTTTAAAAAATTAGTCATTTTCAGAAATCCATAATCTCATACAAGTTTTTCATTACCCTTGGACAGATGTCTTCTGCGTTTGCTGATAAACTGCATATTGAACAGATGCAAGAGTGGAATGATAGATAAGAACCATTTCATAACATGCATAATTAGTTGAATTTGCAAGTGAGTAAATAGCAAACTTTATTTGTCATGTTTTTAGTTTAGTTTCTTTTTTATTAATGATGGCTTGATTTGCCCGTGGTCCTTTGTTTTGTTTATGGTGTTTAATCACTGGCTTCTTAAAAATACAACGAATAACAACCTATTAATAACATAAAGTGGTGCAAAAATAACTGAAGCTTTCAATGCCCTCAGCAAAATCTGAGGCAGATATGATCAAGCTCTTTAATAGCAGAATATGATGACTTCAGAGTCTAGTGTGTGGTTATTTTTTTCTTTTTGAGAAGCACAATGCATGCCAAAATGTCGTAATTTTATTTTTCGTGCTTCACATCCATTTATATTTCAGTAATTCACAAAACTGCATCATTTAAGTAAGGTACACTATGAATTAGTTTAGTAATCTGTATTAAATTATTTGCATTACTTCATAAGTCAAAAATTACCCAATTTATATATTACAGATGAGATCACTGTATTTTTGCATGATTGCAATTCATGCACTGACTTGTGAAGGCAAGGTCTCCTCTTTCACAATTCCATATCCCTAAAATTTGACTTTTAAAGTTGCAATAATGAGTTACCAAGAAGTTTTATAAAAGCCTAATTAGACAAATGGCTATTTTGAACTTAGCAGTTAAGTAAGTATGGTGTGCTATTTTTTTTATTTGTGAAGAGGAATATCTTAAGATAGATTTTTCCAGGTTGATCTTGTGATTTATTGACTTTTGAAAACAGTGCTACTCTCCAGTAACAGGAATGAAGCTACAGAAGTGTAGGGCAATAGCATATGTTCCAGTGTTATTTAACTGGTCCCACTTCATATCACATATCTCCCATAGCACTGGTTTTCCTGGGAGTAGAGGCCCCAGTCGAATCTAAGCATGCAAATAATAATGTTTGATATGGTGTCTTAGACCCAGAAATCACTCATTTAAATGCCAACTGTTAGATCTGACCCATGGGGGGTTCTTAATTAATCGGGACTATTATTCTATCTATCATCATTGTTGTTGCCACTGTCATCATCATTGCTATCACCAATCCCAACAAATTTTATGTCTCCTAAATTCTGTTACATCCTGGAGATCGTGCATATTAAAAATAGGTCAGCACCATGGGGTTCACTTATTACTCAGTTTGTGTTGATTTTAAACATTCTCTTTAATGCATAGTTTTAAAATCTAGAGATATGTTATTTACATTTTTACTTTTTTGTTTGTTTTGAGATGGAGTTTTGCTCTTGTCGCCCAGGTTAGAGTGTGATGGAGCAATTTCGGCTCATTGGAAACTCCACCTCCCTGGTTCAAGCGATTCTCCTGCCTCAGCCTCCCAAGTAGCTGGGATTTCAGGTGTTCATCACCACGCTTTGCTAATGGAGATGGGGTTTCATCATGTTGGCCAAGCTGGTCTTTAACTCCTGACCTCAAGTGATCCACCCTCCTTAGCCTCCCAAAGTGCTGGGATTACAGGCATGAACCACTGGCCACATTTTTACTTTTTAACATGTGTTGGCATTTAAAATATACTTTAATTAAAAAATAACTGATCTAATCATTAAAATAATCTTATGAGTACTATTGTTATTCTATTTTACAGATGGAGAAACTGAGACATAGTTGTTTAGAGCTAATTTTTAATTAAGCCAAGCAAACTACTTATTTTCTAGATAACTTTATAAAATTCAAATTTGATTTTCATGAGAAAATTTCTGCTTATGGCTAATGTGTACAAAGTAAACAGACTACTTTTTTTCTAAGAAAAATTTTTTTCTGTTTTTTTATTTCTTTGTTTTTGTTTCCTATATTTACAAACCACTTTCTGAACACATTTTTTTTTTTTAAATTGTTCAGTCTTGTCACTCTGAGCAAGGATAACTCAGTCTATCTAACTGGGCTGTTGTGACCTATGGAAATGTGTACCACAGTATCCTGCCTTTCTGCTCTTGCTTCATTCAGGAAAAAGTTATTTATATTAAAGAGAGCTGATATAATCAGTTACTTTTATATAAGGGAATGGTAACAATGCTTCTTTCTCCACACACTTTTGCACACATACAAGCCCATACACACACACCTTGTCTTAAAAGGCCAGTTCTAGATAATTTCCACATAAGAGAATGGCCAAATCTCAGGATCCCAAGAGAAACCGGGCCTTCCCATTCTAAGATGAGGAAATGAAACCTGAGTTTAAAAGACACATATTCATTCAGAGGAAGAAGAAAATGATTGGCAAATTAACTCATGTAGTTTAAATATTTATTCTTGAAGTTGATTATGATTCTTTAATAACTTTGCCTTCATTAAAAGTGAGTGGAATTGAAAATGTGAATTAAAAAAAAAAATCTCTGGAAAAGGTCACATAGACCAATCTCCATCCTTGGCAGGAAAAAGACTACCCACAATGGGTGGGAGAATGTTTTCTTAAAGTTCTGAGAGCATGCACATATCTTTTTATTTCAGATATTTACATATATCTGTTATTTGAACATATTCATCACAGACGTGAGCATATTGTTAAGTAAGCTTGATCTGCATTCCTAATTTCTTCATTTGGAATGTTTGCTTCAGGAATATCTTTTCTATGTCAACAGTCCTGTTCAGATCCTCTCTCCCCCTCTTGTTAAGAGTACTGTGCCCTATCAGAGTTGGCTAAGTTCTACTAGGATATAAGTGAGTGATTACTAATTAAAATATTAAGCCATGCATAGCAAATTTAAACACATACACCTTGCAGATTATTCAAATATTAAATTTGTCCAAAAGCTATTAATTCCTTAAAGAAAAAAAATGAATAGTTTGTGTGAGCAAGTGAATTTGAGCTAGGTTAAGGAAATAATGGAAACTATTAAATGTAAAGGAAAGATAAGGGTAAAATTGCTATAGGCGGAAGCAGTGGGAGTTGCCATGGAAATCAAGGAATTCTTTTTTTCCAACAAGGCAGAAAAGTTACAGCATCAAGAGGACGGGAGAAATTGCATTTCTTCTCTCTTTCAATCTTTCTGTTTATGACTTTGAAGAAAAAAAAAGATGCAAGTATAGGGACTAAGGGAAAATAAAATCAAATGATTCTTGGATCCTGCCAGGAAAAGCAGAAGGTGGTCCTAGATAAGGGAGTTAGCTAAGGTGTAAGGATAAGCACTAATTAAAAGCTTGCGGACCAGAAGCTGCCAGCAGGAACTTGATGGTTTTTCAGTGGAGATGGACTAAGCTTCAGAGTAAGAAATAATCATGCTTCCCAGTATCTGCTAGTCACAACCTCACAAAGCTCTACACTGCAAAAGCCACTTGCTAGAGAGGCTGGGCTCTGAACCACAAAGTTCTAGGTTGACTGCCCTAGAGGCATTGTATTACATGGCTTGCTGATACTTAGGAAAAAGAGAGAGAATAAAATCAAATTAAAGCTATAACAGCAGCAGCAGTCTTAATTAGAAAGCTAAATGTTTTGTTCAGTGTTTTTGAAAAACCTTGTTTTTAAAGGTGGTCCTTTTTTGGTATCATCATCATTTAACTCTAGAAATGATAAAAATACAGGGTTAATAAAATGTGTAATGTTCTCAAGAAAATATTATAGCACTGAGAATTTTAGAGGTATGTTTATAGAGAAGAACATTGTTGGCTTTAATTTATTCAGAATTCAGTTCAATTTACTATCGTGGTTTTACAAAAGAACTGAGACTCCAGGTTCTAGGTCATTAAAAAGGTCAGAAAGAACGTATACTATTTACCACACTTTTCTAGGATATTTGCATTTGCTAAGGCACAAAGCCTTAAATTTTGTCATTGGAGAACAGGCAAAGGAGGATTTGGACCAAGGCTATTTAAGCCTTTTCATTATCTCTTAAGTGACAGCCAAAGTGCTGTTCCCTGCTCTAATGTTTTTCCTTTTGCCAAATTACAGTTTCTCCAATTTCCTCAAATTCTACCTCTTCTTGGTGATGCCTTCAAATAAGGATCACGAATAATTGCTGATCTACTTAATATTTTCCCCATAAAATATATTTATTGGCTTAAATAGCATAAAATCATATTCTGTTTCATGCCTTTTTTAGGAGTAAGTCTAAACATCTGTCTTCTATTTTTGTTACCTGCCCCACTCTCTCACTCTTTGGCTCTTGCTGTTCATCTGCCAGAATATTTTCCCCCAGTTCATCAACTATAAATCACTTTTTTAGGTGTCAACTTATATGTCTCTTAAGAAATGCCTTCCCTGATCAGCAAAACTAGATCAAACCTCCAACATAAACATCGTGTAAGACTTTTCTTCCTCACACCACTGCCTTGATAATGATGTATCATCCATATATCATGTCGTTACCAACAACCACTCTGCTAACAGAATCTCCTTCCCATAGCAGGTGGGTGCAAGGCAGCTATGTTGAAGGTATGATGGGTAAATTGTATGTGCACCATGAAAACATGCCTCTGTATTTCATTAACACTTGTGTCTGCATCATTTAATTCTGTTGCATATTAGTGGCTTAATATACATTGTTGAAAGTACATATTTGTTTCCTATACCACTTTATTTTTAATCTATCTTTCTCATTCTTCTTTTCCAGAGACTCTGAACATCTGTGAAATGTGCCAGTTAGCAGATACACATGAGAGAGAGAGAGAGAGAGAGAGAGAGAGAGAGAGAGAGATGGAGAGAGAGAAATGAGAATAAACCTAGGAGGACTATCTAGTTTCTTCATATAGCCACAGTGTTTTGTTTTCTACTAAGGTCTACATATGAAGTTATGCTTGAACGGCACTCAAAAATTTCATTTCTTTAAAAACAAACTCATTAATTGGTATTGATGATGGAAATGGAAAGAAAGTGAAAATAACTAAAATTGATAAACATGACTTTATAAACATATATAGAAACATAAAAGATCAGTTATATTCTAATGCATTTTAGAGATAAAATGCATTAGATGTGTTATAATGACACTGAGCATCTGTCATTGAGAATATCTTAGTGTATCAAGTGTTCTCTGTCTAGCTTTGAGCCCTCTCAATAGTAAGAGCCCTGCACCTTCACTGGTATCTCTCACCTGCAACATAGCTATACCTGACCCATCATCATAATACTGAGAACTATGCCACTGTGCAAGATGCTTTATATATACGTATATAAACAGCATTGTCATTCTCTCGGGAGGAAAACATAGTTCTTCAACTGCTAACTATCTTATATCTAATCAATCACCAAGTCATTTTAACGTGTCCAAGATCTACACATAGATGAAGTCCCAGATATAATTTCACCTTCTTCGCAGAGTCTTCCTGGCTTCTTCCCCAGGAGAAGCCCCTCCAGCACCTGTCTCTTTCAAATAATACCTCACTTTCTACCTTCTATATAGCACACCTGCAGGAGAATCTGGCACTTAGGAGCATTAGGGAATTTAATAACAATAATAAACATTGACTTCACTTGTTATCCTCCTAACTACACTCTAAGATCACTGGGGGCCAAATCTAGGAGTTTTTCAAATATATATTTCATATTGTTTTACAGTGTCCATAACAGGGAAGCAACTAAGATGTTAATTCTTATAGATTGACTCCTAACATCTTTTCTCAAGCTTTTCTTTTCTTTTTTTTTTTTTTTTTTTTTAACCTAGGAAACACAATTCTGGACATCAGTCTTTGAAAATAATTTATAACTAATTCATCAAAAGCAATTGCAACAAAAACAAAAATTGACAAATGAGACCTAACTAAAGAGCTTCTGCACAGCAAAATAAACTATCAACAGAGTAAGTGCTCAACCTACAGAATGTGGAAAAAAATTTTGCAAACTAAGCATTCGACAAAGATCTAATATCCATAGTTTATTAGGAACTTCAATAAATGGAAAACACATAATCCCATTAAAACATGGGCAAAATACATGAGCAGACCACTTCTCAAAAGATAACATAATGGCAGCCAACAAACATGAAACAATGCTACACATTCACTAATCATCAGAGAAATACAAATCAAAACTACAATGAGGTACCATCCCACACCAGTCACAATGGCTATTACTAAAAAGTCAAAAACAGTGGATGCTGGTGAGGCTACAGAGAAAAGGAATGCTTATACACTGTTGGTGGGAATGTACATTAGTTCAGTCACTGTGGACAGCAATTTGGAGATTTCTCAAAATATTTAAAACAACACTACCATTAGACCCAACAATCTCATTGCCAGAGACATAACCAAAAGAAAACAAATTGTTCTACCAAAAAAAAAAAAAAAAAAAAAAAAAACACACATGCATTCACATAATTATTGCAGCACTACTCACAATAGCAAAGATGTGGAATCAACCTAGCTGCCCATCAAGTGTGGACTGGATAAAGAAATGGTGGTACCTATACACCATGGAATACTACACAGTCATGAAGAAGAATGAAATAATGTCCTTTGCAGCAGCATAGATGCAGCTGGAAGCCATTAGCCTAAGTGAATTAACACTGGAACAGGGAACAAAAACCCACTTGTTCTTACTTAAAAGTAGGAGCTAAACATTGGGTACTCAGAAAAATAAAGATGGCAACAGTTGGCACTGGGAAATACCAGAGGAGGGAGAGATGGAGGGAGACAAGGACTGGAAAACTAACTGTTGGATACTATGCTTAGTACCTGGGCAACATGCTCTTTCTTACCCTAAACCTCAGCGTCACAAAATATTTCCAAGTAACAAACATGCATATGTACCTTCTGAATCTAAAATAAAAGTTGACAAAAAGAAGCTCTTTTTGCCATCATCTTTAGCCTGGCCTTTATTGCATTTCTCTACAGTAGCTTCAATTTCATTTCTCAGTATTGCGTATCTTCATTCCTTTCTCCAATATCCACACCATCGCCTTATTCCTTTTTTTTAATGTGACTTTTCTGACTTAAAAATCTTTATTGCTTTCTTATTCCATATTAGATTTCAAACTTACGCACTTAATTTTAAGGATCTTTATCATCAGGCCACTCTTGACTTTTGATTCATGCCTCTATTTTCTTTCATAAGTAACCCACACCAAGTTAATGTTTCTCCTACAACCCTGCTAATACACCCTGAGTTTTTCCACCTTCATATATTTGTCAGTGCTTTCTTTTCTCTTAGAATGTCCTCCATCCTTCTTCCATTCTGTATCCAAGCTAATTTACCTCAAAACTTTTCTGATCATACATAAATAATAAATTTTTATACATCTCTCTTTTACATAATTAGTAATAATTAGTATCAAATGCGTATTTTATCTTTATATACCTTACAAGTACTAGCATTCTTTTACTAGGTTGAATTACATGAAAGCGCTGACATTTGACAATTTTGACCCTTAAAATGGAAATTCCACATAATCTAACATAATAATTTGATGCTGTCAGAGCTAGTTTGGCAGTGATTTCAAGCCAAGGTCAAAATCTGGTAAGTGTGGACATGAAATCATTTAAAGTTTGTTTTTTATTTTGAAAATTAGAGCTCTGGCTGAGAATCTAACATTGATGAAGTGTTAACCATTTCTGAAGAGAGACAGACTACAGCTGGTGGGCATATAACAGCCTTCTAAGTGTGTTCCTTCCTCCCTCCTTCCCTTCACAAAGGAATCTAGGTGGTAAATAATTGATAAATAGATGTGCTACCTAATCATAAATACCACTACTCAGGCATGCCAGAAACATTGACCCTTTTCATCTAGAAAATCAGTAATGTTACTTTTTTTTAAAGGAACATTAACAAGAGGAATCAATGCATAATTATTCCAAATTCCAAACCTTTGCATCACTTATGAGAAATAATACATGAAACAAATGTTATTAAGTAATCTTTACAATGAAATTTAGTAAAACAGGATAATTTTTAAAAACCCACTTTCATTATGAATCATCAGTCAATGCACTGCTTTCTAGGGCATTAAAAATACTGATACATCAATTTAAACAATATACGATTCTAAAAGAATTAATTTTATTTCCAAAGTGCTCCCCTTTAGAAGAGGTTTTATTTAAGCCAAATTCTTTTCTTTCTTTATTGAGATAAGATTGACTGATTTAAATACATATATATATTTAATATGTAAAAATAAATAAATACTATAAATATAATATGAAAATATATTTATATTTTGCATATATTGTCAATAAATACAGGTATATATATATATATGTGTGTGTGTGTGTGTGTGTGTGTGTATATGTATATATTTACCTTATTTTTACTCAAAAGAGAAAACTACCTAAGGTTTTTGTTTGTTTGTTTTAGTGTGGTAACTCTAAGTCAACATAATCTCATCTAACTTTATTTTAGCAATTGAAATGAAATCAAACTCATTAATCCAAACAAATGTCTGACATACAGAACATTGGAATTATATGTAGTTGTTATTGATTCCTGGTGGAACCATGAACAAATGGTGTTACTTCTGTGTTTTCCATCTGTTTAATGTCATTGATAATATTTGTAAGATAAGAATATCTTGAAGACAGAAACATGATCAGACTTCTGATACTGTCTTCCCCTGAAACATTCTGCTTGGCATTCTCTCACTTTAAGAATATGCAATTGGCAGGGTGCCATGTCTCACGCTTGTAATCCCAGCACTTTGGGAGGCTGAGGCGGGTAGATCACCTGAGGTCGGCAGTTTGAGGCCAGCCTGACCAACATGGAGAAACTCTGTCTCTACTAAAAATATGAAATTAACCGGGTGTGGTGGTGCATGCCTGTAATCCCAGCTACTTGGGAGGCCGAGGCAAGAGAATCTCTTGAACCTGGAAGGCGGAAGTTGCGGTAAGTCAAGGTATGGCGGCATTGCACTCCAGCCTCGCGACAGAGTGAGACTCCGTCTCAAGGAAAAAAAAAAAAGAATATGCATTTATTTCTATTTCTTCTGTATTTCCTACTTTACCCATTTGATTCCATTAGGCCTTTAAAACTTCAGTTTTCTCTGCTTTGCTTTTGTCATAAGGGTATAGTGAACAACTTTGCATGGTCCAAAATTATGCTGAATACTCAAATAAATGTATTGAGTATTACTTGCTAAAGGAGATGATAATCACTCAAGGCTTTTTTTCTTTTCTTAACATTTTAAACATTTTATTATTCACATCGGAGAAGCAGTGAAAAAGAGAAGTAAATATTTCTACAAATACATGAAATTGAATATTTTCATATAGAGTGATGAAAATCTTTCATAATTGTGTCATAAATTAAAACCTGAAGAATGTCTTGAAAATGAGTTATACATTGTTTTTACAGTGAAAAAAGCATTCCTTTAGTATTTAGGAGCCTCAGTTTTAAGCTCAGCTCTAACTTTAATTAAATTTTCTCTGTTATGATATATTTTATAATAGAAAACATATTTTTATGTGCCAAATATAGAAGTTATTTGATGTTTCACATTAACTCTGCACAAAAGCAGAGAAAAATATTAAGAATATTTATTAATATATTATCTAAAGAGGCATCTATACAAGGATATATTTCAAAAATATAAAGTGTTATATATATTTATAGTTGTTATTAAATATCATTGCATTAAATATCTGAAAAAGTTACACATATTTTAATATACACAGAAAAATCATGGCTTTTAAAAGTTTCTTATGCTTTTACTTCGTCGTAAATATTTTAACCTAAGTTTAGCAATTTTATTTCTTAGAGTTCTAAGACTAGAAAAATCCGGGCTCACCATAATTATAAATGGGCTATGGATTTTACAGGTGCTACTAATATTAGAGGATAGATTTTTTTTTTGCCTCTGAGTAGAATATATTTAACCTATCAAATATAATGGATGGCATAAGGGATAGTTTTATACTATGGAGGAAGGTTTTGTCATTCCTCACACCAGGGCTATACTTCATAGGTTCAAGCATATGGTTTCTGCTAAAGACAACTGCATCTTTGCTTCAGATCGTTACTGTAAAGGCAACTGTCATTTCCTAGAGACTGGTATTGGGGTTCCAAGTTCTTCAGATTGCAGTGTTGCTTAATTAATCATAAGAGCCAAAGACCATCTAAACACTGGATTTAAAATAAGAGTGTAAAAAAAGAAAAATCTGAGCATGATTGCTTTTCTTGCACAGGGTTGGAGAATGCCCTTAGCTGGACGGTAAGTCGGAGCAGGGCTGACCATACCTCTATCTAAGAAATGAGTTGGTTGCTATTTACTTTAATCTCACTGGTAGGTAGTTAAACCTTAAGTACTGCTTTGCAAATACAACAAAGGAACATGACATGATCATACTTTTGAAAACTCATTTTAAGTATGTTTTGATTTCTGTCATCATCTTTTCTTTAGATGAAAGAATAAAGCAATGATCTATAAGAAAAACATTTAGAGCCTAGAGCAGTGGTGCATGCCTGTAGTCCCAGCTACTTGGAAGGCTGAGATGGTAGGATCACTTGAGGCCAGAGGCTTGAGGCTGCAGTGCACCACAACCCTGCCTATGAATATCTACTGCACACTAGCCTGGGCAACATAATGAGACCCCCGTCTCAAAAGTAAAATAAAATATATTTATTCAACATTACTTCAATATGCTTTTATTGAGTGTAAACTATATGCTAGGCTAGCATTGTTCAGTAGAAATGTAATGCAAACCACATGTGAAATTTGAAATTTTTTAGTAGCCAAACAAGAAAACAGAAATCAATGAAATTTACTATTACTATTTCTATTTTAGACAGAATCTCACTCTGTTGCCCAAGCTGGAGTGCAGTAATGCAATCTCTGCTCACTATAACCTCAACCTCCTTGGCTCAAGTGATTCTCTTGCTTCAGCCTCACAAGTAGCTGGGATTACAGGCGGCCACCACCATGCCTGGCTAATTTTTGTATTTTTAGTAGAGATGGGGTTTCACCATGTTGGCCAGGCTAATTTTGAACTCCTGACCTTAAGTGATCCACCAGCCTCGGTCTCCCAAAGTGTTGGGATTACAGGCATGAGCCACTGTGCCCAGCCTGTTTTTAAGAATATATTTTATTTAACCCAATATATCAAAAATACTGTCAATTCCATATGTAATCAATATAAAAAGTATTAATGAGACATTTAACAAGTTTTTTTCATACTAAGTCATGAAAATTTGGAGTGCACTTCACACTTATAGAACATTTCAATTCAGACTAGCCACATTTCAAGTGCTCAGCAATCACATGTGGCTACCATACTGGATAGTGTAGTGCTATACACTGAGATTTAATCATGAACCAAAGCACTTGATCTCATGGATCTTATGTTTTTAGAAATATAGGTATTTGAATTTTGTGTGACACAAACATTCTTTTTTTTAGAACTTCTAATTTATTGCAAATTTCTTCATGACTTAATTCTTAAGTGCCACTTCACAAATATTAAAAAGGAAATATCATTAACTTCAGAAAACAGTAAACGAATTGTTTCATCTCCCATCTCTTTCCAGGTCTGTCCTCATATTCCTCAGTGGCCAATAATCAGGACATGTCTTTGAAATCTCTAATTTTAGAAACAAGTGCGTGCAAAACTATCATTTTCTTCCACAACGTCTGTATTTGCTTTACAAAATAGTATTTTCAATTACTTACTGTTGAGTCAAATGAATTCCCCAAGGATCATATGCTGCTCTCTTTGCTCCATGATTTTCAGTAATTCCAGTCTCATTGGAGACTCCAGTAAAAGCAATGTGGCATTAGAAGTATACCAGTACTGTAAGGGTGGAGTTTGGATTCCCTAGAGGGGGTTTGTAAAGTCTTTAGAGAGGAACTCTCTCTACAGAGAGTCCACATGGAATCCACTGAGTCCACAGTGATCGGGATGATCTGTGTGGAGAATGCTGTAACGTATGAGCAAAGTCAAGTGCAAATGCCTCAGGGAAGACGACTGCTTGCAAGGAGGTGAGTTACTTGTAATTGTGGCTTGTTATCTACCCTGAGATGGGTGTTTGTAAAGTAGGACAAGGTGATAGATATCACTCCCCATAAACTCATAGAAAAACAATACTTCCTGCCAGAAAGTTAGCTGAGAAAGTTCACTAGGGAAGGGAGGAGGCTAAACATGGATCAGAATTTGAGTCATTCCTTAACGTCCACTTTGAGAAGATACTTCTTTTTTAAACTACAGAAGCTCCAGGACCCCATTACAGACCACAGTCATGTTTGGAATCCCACACAGTGTTACTTCCAGTAAGAAACTCACTTTGTAGCAAATAAAGTGTGCCAATTGGCCCATATACAAAAAATCCACTAGTTCCACTATGTTCTTCACTATTCTCAAGCAGCTGACTTCATAAAATGTGAAATGACCTTTTTTTTTTTTTTTTGAAGATTCAGCTACAGTGCCAGCTATGAGGCATTAACCTTGCAGGGCTGGGGCAAGGTTCTTCAAGAGGCTGTATATGTTCTGAATCAGCATCCAATATATGGTACTATCCCTCTTATAGCCAGGATTTGTGGGTCCAGGAACCAAGAGCTGGAAATGAGAGTAGCACCACTCACCATTACCTCTAGTGATCCACTAGCAAATTGTTTCTATCCTGTCCCCATGTCCTTATGAGACTCTGCTGGCTTAGAGATTATAGTTTCTAAAGGAGGAATGCACCTACCAGGTGACATAGACATAGCAATGATTCAACTAAACTAGATATTAAGACTACCACTTAGCCATTTTGGACTCCTTATGCTTCTAGATCAACAGGTAAAGGAAGGCATTACTCTGCTGGCTAGAGTGACTGATACTGACTACCAAGGAGAAATTTAACTACTACTCCAAATGGAGGTAAGGAAGAGTAGGTCTAAAATACAGGTGATCCCTTAGGGCATCTTGTAGTATTACCATGACTTGTGTTTAAAGTCAGTGGGAGACTACAACATAATCCAGGAAGGATTCCAATGGTCCAGAAACTTCAGGAATAAAGGTTGAAGTCACCACACCATATGAAAACTAGTACCAGCTGAGGTGCTTGCTGAGTACAAAGGCAATACACAATGCGTAGTGAAAGAAGGTTGTTATAAATACCAATTACAATTATGTCATGAGCTGTTCTTCTTTGTTGTGAATATGTTTGTGTGTGTTTATATACTTACATGTATAATCTTTTTCTTCCTGTTCTTATTCACTTGTCACATAATATAAGATGCATTTGCTTCATATCAATATTTAAGTATTGTTAACTTAATATAGTATTTTTATTGCAGCATATCAAGAACAGTAAATATCACCCAGGGACTTTGCATTCACTTTTGGAATAAGGGTTGCTCAATTGTATGAAGAATAATTGTATTATGGTAGGCCAAGGTAAGCTTTGTTATTGCCTATATTTGGAGATTAAATATGGTTTAAGGAAGTGCATATGTGTGCCAAGTTGTCATGTGGTGGACTCATGATAGTGAATTTTATGTGTCAACCTAACTGATCCAAGATGCCCAGATATTTGGTCAAATATTATTCTGTCTATTTCTCTGAGGGTGTTTCGTGGATGAAATTAACATTTAAAAAGGTAGACTGAGTAAAGTGGGCTGTCCTCCATAATGTGGGTGGTCCTCATCCAATCAGCTGAAGATCTTAACAGAACAAAAACTGATATCCCTAAGCAAAAAGGGATTCTGTTAGAAGACTACCTTTGAACTAGAACTTCAACATCGGTTCTTACCTTGGTCTCCAATCATGCCAGCTGACACTGCAGATTTTGGACTTGCTTTCCACCATAACTGTGTGAGCTAGATTTTTTTTTCTGAATGTGCACATTCTATTGGTTATTTTTCTCTAGAGAACCCTAATACATCTGCTAACCCACACTATTCTTAGTGGAATCTCCAAAACAAGATTTTTGCATGTATTTTGGGGCATTCTGATTCAGGTTTGGGATCTTTTCAAGTAGAAAATTAACTATAAACCTACTCTTATGATGATCAGTTCATCCTGAAAAACCTCAGGTATTTCCCTACAGAATTAGATATTAGCTTTATTTTCTTTATTTCTGCAAATAATATACTTTTGTCTTACAGTATTTGGGAAATTTTTCCTGGAATGACTTATTCAGAGTTTCATCTACTCATAATTTCTTGATGTGCTTCACTGACATCAATTGAATGGCAATTTTAATGATAAGCTTTTTTGGAAAAACACTCAGAAATTAATTTTGAAAGCTAAAATTTAGAGATAAATTTTGAAGGTTACACATAGAGCCTATTCATGGAGCAACAGGTAATGAGGATTGCTTAAATAAATTTAGAGTACAAATTCAGTGCTGCCTACATGAAGTGTCAAAAAATGTATTGCATTCATGAGGCAACACTTGTGAATATAAAATTGAAATGGAAAAGCATTAGTTTCCCCAATTAAATACAGAATTAGAGTGAATAAAACAAGTTAAAACAATTTTCAGCAATTACCCCCTTCTTTAATCTTCTGAGATAGTTGCTTACTAACAATGAAGATAATGGGTAAGGCGCATTATAGTTCTAAGTGAGAAGAACAACATTGTAATCAATGCTGAAATAAATTTATCTGAAAGTATGGGCATAATTGGGCCCCCACGTGAACTTTACATACACTCATATAGGACTTTCTTATTATTAGTGACCCAAATCTTGCTTAAATCTAACTCGCTCTCAGCTATGAAACACATATAGTACAAACTTTTAAAAAGTGCATACTTGAAAAAAACCTTGTAGTTGGGATCACCAAATTAAATAAAAATAGGTTGCTTATCTATTGTTTATCTGATAAATATTTATCGAGTGTCTACTTCATGCCAGGAACTATGTGAAACTTTAGTGACATGTGGGGAGATAAGATGGAAGTGGTTTCTACCCTCAAAGAACTTATAGGCAAGACTTGTGAGAAACACAGACAAATAAATATGCTTCACATTGCAAGATGTCCAAGTTCCTCATCATAATCTACACAGCCGCTGTGACCCAATCATTTGAAAATATCAACTTCATTCATGCACATTAACTACACTGGCCTTTTGGTATTGCTATTTTCTGAATCTAGAATTCTCTTTCTGTAACATGTTGGCATGGCAAGTTGCTTCTCCTCATTTAGGTCCCAATGCAACTATTATCTTCAGTGTAGGCTAAAATTTCTTCATGCCTGTGCTATTTTTTTAAGTTCAAAGGAAATACTAGGTATAAAAGATGAGGAGTTTGAGAAGTGGTGGGCTAAATTACATAAAAAATATAGTCGCAATATCAAGCACTTTCTCAGTTTCTTATTTAACTTTGGCTTTTTTTTTTTTTGGTAGGAGATAGATGAATCAACTACTTCTTTGTATTTTTAGATTCCGTTTGAAAAAATTCCTAGTTCTAGTGCATTATTTTTTGTTTTTTGACATCTTAATTTGCTGATATTTTATTAGCTGATTGTACAGATCATCAGGAATGTTTCCTGGTTTAGGAAAATTAGGAGAATGTTATCTCAATTATTTTTGCCCAGTGAACCATTTGCTCAGTTAATTTTACAAGTATCAACAGTGCATTTCTTGACTGTGATTAACACTCTGACCTTCTCTTTAATTGACCAGAGTGCATGACAGAGTAACAGGGATTGTGCAAAGGTATTTTTTGTCCTTAAGTTTTCGCAGTTAATTATTAACTTTGCAACATTCTTAAAGATAAATAAAAATTAAAAAAAAAGAATCACTTGGTTGCCACTCTTTTGAAAATAGTGATAATTTTATCTTAATTTTTTCATGCATATTTATTTATTTGAAAATATTATATAGGGCTATTTTTGTGCTTTATAAATTCTGTAGTTAGTATAATTGAATTATGCAAAGGAAACACATGTTCTTCTTGTTAAAAATGTGTGACTTATGAAATCTATTGCACTAACTCTCTATCACATCTCTATGAAAACTTCTGTTAAAATATAAATTGGTAGCAGACACTTTTGAAGGTAGCAAAGACAGGATTACATATAGACTCAAAAAGTATCATTGAATTCAGTAACAAGAACTATTTTCCTTTTTCAAAGCTGCCCAAAGTTAGTCCCTTCCTGTTCACTCATGGTAAGCCTGTGCATGCTTCAATAATTAAATTCATCAGATTGAACATTATTTTCACTGTTTATTTTTAATTATACAAGTAGTACACTATCATATGAGAGATAATGCTAGAGTTCACTTCTGCCACCACCCACATATCCAGTTCTTTTTACAAGTTACTGTTATCAATTTATATATACATTTCCTGACTTCCTCTAATGGATTTGCACACATACAAACACATACTTTGTAGATATATTAATTCTATTTTTTACAGTTTTTAACATACTGAGGTATCAAATATGTGTTAGAAATCAAAATTTTTTTCTAGTCCTTCAAATGTTGCATAACACTGGAATGTATGAGTTCAAAATTCTTTTTGTTATTACTGAAGGAAGGACATTTGGTTTGTTCCACTGTTTTCTCTAATACAAGCAATTCTGCAGTAAAATCCTGAAACTGTCTCCTGTGTACTTGGACAAATATATTTCTAGGTTAAATACCAACTGCTGGTTCCTAGAAAATATTTATGCATATTTAATTACAATATTTGTTACCAAATGTCTTTATGTTATCTATAATAATTTGTATATCCATCAGCAGTGTAAGCACTAATCTATTCCTCTTAGTCTTTCCAATATTTAAGATACTTTATTACATACTTCATTTAAAAAAATTCTTTATTTTATGTATTAACATATCCCTGTTCTTAGGATATTTGACGAGATTCATAGGTGTTAAATACTTGTTGAATAAATTAATATGTTTACAAATGTGAGAAGACTGACATAAAATGATCAAATACATGGATAATATTTTGCAAGTGGCTAATTATATCCTCAGAATTACTAAAGCCAGACTAGGAACAAATGAAAGGACTCAAGATATCTGAATGTTTCTACATTTATCATTTTTTAAACTGAATAATCTAAGTAGTATACATATCAGAACAGGTAATTTAAGAGATTCTCATATTTGTCAAAAATATATGATCCCCAAATTTTAAAAAGTATATTTAAATTCTAAAATAATAAAAGCACTTGGTAAGCCATTCCTATCAACTACGGTAGGCAATCAACTATTACAGAGCCATAGTTTTTCTGATTTCAAGATTACAGGAAACACTGAGGTTAATTGGATAATGACTCCAATGGTTGATGAACTACTCTAGTTGGTATCTACTCTAGAAAAGTACTTGCCCAAGTACACAGGAGACAGTTTCAGGAATTTACTGCTGTTGTAGCAGATCTTGTTCTTAAGAAAATAGGTCAAAGACACTACACTGAATTCCAACTGGGGAACAATATGACACCTGAGATAAAAATTTCGAAGTGTCGAATTATGCTATCTTGAAGGTTTCTATTAAAATTTAAACAAGAGGGGAACTCTAAAGCTAGAAATTAGCTTGTTAAATTTACTGGCAAATAAACTATGCATAGAATTCTAAATGTTTGGGATTACTATTTTTTTTTTACCATGTCAATAAACAGATGGCTCCAGTAATTAAATTTTGATGAAATTCAAAATATGCAGAAGATTTCAGTTACAAATTAACTGGGTCACAAAAAATCACCCCCAAGTTTTTATTTTTCATATAAATAAATGTTAGTCTTTTACAAAGAGAGTACCAGCACAAGGGGGAAAGCAATTTCCCACGAGAATTTGCTCTACATCACCATCAAGTCATACCTAATTACTTAAAAGTAGAAATCAGCTCAAAGCATGTGCTGTTAATTGACTACCTTTCCTGAGTTTCAACTATAATGAAAACCTTGAAAAGAAGATCAATCCTCTGCCTGTCAGCTACTATAAAAACATATTCCCCAAGGAGCTGTCTTAGTACTTTAAAAATGTTCTCCATGCAGGGATTTCCGTTTTTACATAGGCTCATATAGCTTCAATTCTTTACAAGTCTCTGAGGATTAAAAAGATAAGGTTAATACTTTCATCTGTAAGATGATGGGTTATCACTACCAAGGTTTTGATTTTACAACTGAGTTTCTTGCTTGATTTTGCATTTGTTTTATTTTTCATGGAAAAAAATGTTTATTTTATATTATCAGAGAGTAATGGTAAAGTAAGATTCCATTTTCTTCTTGCAATGCTCCACTTTTAAACTTCAACAGTAGATTTTCCTCTATATGGAAACATTTAATTCCCAGTTGTAATAACTATAATAATACAATGTGTATAGTGGCACCCATATATTAATGAAATTGCTAGAATAGTTAGATTTACTGCTTATTGAGACAGCTCCAAATTTTCTGGTAAATGAAAGTCATGTAGTTCAACTACATAGTAATTAATAATTTTTTTGTCAGTGACTGTATTATACTATAGCCAATATTTGGCCACAGTGTTACTACTATATTCATAGATTGTATCCTTCATCTTTTCTTTCCACCAAGTCAATACAAAAATCATCCTGAAGCAGGTATGTTTCTAAATCATCTAGTAGCTAAGTTACAAAGGTCTAAACTTGACTATTTGAGTAAATTTAAAAATCACCCCTTCCTCCGCAACTCTCTCACACAAATCATCAACTTAGCAAAACTGGTCTTTAATCAACCACTGCTAAAATTCACTGTGAAATTGATTTACTTGCATGGTAAAATGTTAATACACCAGGCTATCAAAATGAGATGTATACACATTTCATAAACATCATTGTAATAAATTGGTAGAATGTTTCACTATTAAATAGAAGATATACATGTTAAAAGTGCTCACTATCCAGTTCCATGTATATTTAGACTTATCCATGCTTTATAAATGCTACAGGTAAATAACAAGTTCTACTTCAAATGTAAAATGTAACTTCAAGTTGATTACATATGCAGATAACTGTTAAGAATGCCATGTGTGTACCTATGCAACAATCTTACATGTCCTTCACATGTACCCCAAAACCTAAAATGCAATACAAAAAGAAATAAAATAAAAAAATAAAAAAATAAAGAATTTTTTTCTTTGAATATCTGTACATTAAAAATATCCAGGAACACATTAAAATCTAGTTGCTTTTAAAAATATGATTCTCCTTACATAAGCAGAATATGTATGGAAAAAATATGATACTCTTTGACTTTGAAACTATATTCCATTGATCTTATAAATTGATATGGCTAATATTTAGAAATAGTCTTATAGGTGATAAAATTTCTAAGTATAATAGATGTTTTATACATATTGTGTTTTTAATATTTACTTAGTTTTAATTCATTAAACAAATGTTAATTAAATACCAAAATTTTATTTTTAAGAAAAGTGAGAAACTTTAAAATAAATATAATAACATTCTTTTATGTGAGATGAATGTGGGAAAAAATAAGAGCAGTAAAGTATAATTTGCCACCTTGTTATGATTCATAAAATTTCTAGTGAGTGCATACAAGATATTTCCAAGTTCTACAGATAAAAGAAATAAAGAGTAAAACTGTTTGTTTTTAATTGAAAAAGAAAAAAGTCTGCCTTCCCAATATCAATTTAAAATGAAGCTCAATCTAGTTTTATATTTTGCCAACGTAAATATGAAGTTCACATAACTGATCTGGATATGTACATTCTCTTTCACATATTTATGGCAGTTTGTTCATGCCCCTATTTAAGAGCCTACTATATGACTCTTTATTTTCATTTCTTCATCATTTTGTAAGCTGTTGAAAACAGGCATTTAGTCAACTCCATGGTTTCAGCACCGAGGACAGAGCTTCTGTTAGTGAATTTCTTCTTGGGCTCTCTACCTTCAACAAACTTACGATGTGGGGACAATGAAGGCAGTACAATGCAGTGAGTTAGGTAAGATGGTAAGGTGCATTCAGATATGAGAACATGAATGAGAACTTAGGTGGGTGGAGGTAAGTAGTATGCAGTGAGATTGGAGAGGTAAGTAAGAATTAGATGGTGTAGACTTTTTCAGCCACCTCTCGAGTTTAGAGTTTATTCTAAGAGTTTAATCAGGTAAGTTAACTGAGTTATCCCATCTAATTTTCAATTCGTAAAGTTCGATTTGGCTATCAGTAAATATGTGTCATATTCTACAAATTTTTTAATCAATATCTATATTTAATAAATAATATAACTGCAAGTTTTGTATGGTAAAAGTTATAAAGTTTGGAAAAGTAATTCTATTTTCAAAATAACTGAATCATAAGGCTAACATACTCCCATATTATTTCTTTTTTTTAAAGATATTGCATTGTTTTATTCTCATCATGTAATCATTCAATCAATTTTGACAGAAATCTCATACCTAAAAATCAGTCTGTCCTATTCTGAAATGTAAAATAACTATATGTTTTTAAAACAGAATTATTTTCCTTTTTTTAAAATGACATTTCTTTTTTAAAAAAATTATGCTTTAAATTCTGATGTACATGTGCAGAACCTACAGATTTGTTACATAGATATACACGTGCCATTGTAGTTTGCTGCATCCATCAACCCATTACCTACATTAGGTATTTCTCCTAATGCTATCTCTCCCCTAGTCCCCAAACCCCCAACAGACCCAGAGGTGTGATGAGCCCCTCCCTATGTCCATGTGTTCTCATTGCTCAATTCCCACTTATGAGTGAGAACATGTGGTGTTTCATTTTCTGTTCTTCTGTTAGTTTGCTGAGAATGATGGTTTCCAGCTTCATCCATGTTCCTGCAAAGGACATGACTTCACCCTTTTTTATGGCTGCATAGTATTCCATTTATATATATGTGCCACATTGTCCTTATCCAGTCTATCATTGATGGGCATTTGGGTTGGTTCCAAGTCTTTGTTATTATGAACACTGCCACAATAAACACATACTATTTCTTACACTACTCACAGGTGAATTGTGCGTATGGCTGCATCTCTGGGTTTAAATGAAAGGTGCCAATGCAGCAAGACACAATTATAACCACTTTGGTTTTGAAGATGCCATCATTATTGGAAATACAGATCAATACTGCACTCTGCATTGGAAAATTATTCTAAGTTTTACATTCAAAAGTTAAACTATTTCTGCTGGGACCACTGGGCTTGTCTGTCTGGGAAAGATTCAGAGATATATTTTAACATTATCATTAGAAAGTGTACGTCTATTTGCGATATATTTGTAATAAACTGAATACAATAATATTGAAGCTAATTTTTCTCTGGTCACTTATGAGTTACATTAACTTCATTTTCTCATTAACAGAAATGAAGCGTTTTTTCCTTATCTTTGAAGCAGAAAGGATAAGATTGAATATGCTTTCTAAAGGTGTGACTACAGAGAATACTTGTTTGATTTTCCCATAGCACTTGACCCAGTTTTATTTCTATAGTGGGCAATCAATGACTATCTTTTGAATAAAAAACAAAACTTATGATTATTCAACTCATTTTAATTGTAAGCAGTCCTGAAATGGCACAAGAACTGCAGTAACTAATTTTAAAAAATTATTTTTAGAAGTTTTCATTATGTTATTTACCCTTAATTGAAATTCTGCTTTGTGCCATCTCACACAAAATGTCAGTTTTGAATGATAAATGTTCTCCACAGGTACAGGTTCAAATACCGGTGAGAGTGATTAAGCTGTTAAAGCACCAACACTGCAAAAATCATCACTACAGTAGAATTTCCTGACATGTGGAAGCAAAGGGAAACAGCACTCAGAATCATCTGATTGTGGTTGTTCAAAAACAGACTTATAAGCCCTATCACAAGCTCCCCAAGTCAGCACATGTGGTGGAGTCTGGAAATGAAATAGAACGTTACTAATATTAATAGTCATTTCCGTTAGAGTAAGTGCTATCACTATGATTATCTTGTAAAATTTTTCTTCCCATAATTTATTGACTATAAAATTAAATCCAAACTTTTTTTTTTTATTTTATTTTTTATTTTTATGAAGTCTTACTCTTTCGCCCAGGCTGGAGTACAGTCAGTGCAACCTCCACCTCCCAGGTTGAAGTGATTCTCCTTCCTCAGCCTCCCAAGTAGCTGGTCTTACAGGCAGCTGCCACCACGCCCCGCTAATTTTTGTATTTTTAGTAGAGACGAGGTTTCACCATGTTGGCCAGGATGATCTTGAACTCCTGAGCTCAGATGATCCACCCTTCTTGGCCTCCCAAAGTGCTGGGATTACAAGCAAAATCCACCACACCCAGCCCCCAAGCTATTCTTATTTTGAAACTCATTTGGTCTATTACCAAAGTCAAAAATGAAACCTCTGTTAACTACCTTTTCTATACAGTGCTTTTAACTCTTCCTTTTTCCTCAAGCTATTTCTTCCTCTATTTTAATAAGAAGGCCTGGAAGGTAGAATGATACCACAAAGACGTCCTTTTTCTAACGC
This sequence comes from Cebus imitator, assembly GCF_001604975.1. Lineage (NCBI taxonomy): Eukaryota > Metazoa > Chordata > Mammalia > Primates > Cebidae > Cebus > Cebus imitator. The sequence continues at coordinate 3,477,413 of NW_016107486.1, read as the reverse complement.
CTGGTACCTGTGAATATGGTACCTTACATGGCAAAAGAGACTTTGCTTACATGATTAAGGTTAAAGACCTTGAGATATGGGAAATTATTTGGTATTATCCACGTGGGTATGATGTAATCACAAGAATCCATAAAAGCAACCAGCTATGGTCAAAGGGGAAGATGTGACTAAGCATGGAAAAAAGAGAGAGAGAGATGCAATGCTGTCATCTTTGTAGATGGAGAAAGTGGGCCCCAAGCCAAGGAATGATTATCCCCTAGAGGATGGAAGAAGCAGGAAACAGACTCTCTCCTACCACCACAAGAAAGGGATGTAGCCCTACTGATCTATTGATTTTTAGCCCAGTGAGACCCCTTCCAGACTTCTGACTTCCAGAATTTTAAGATAATAAATTGATGCTGTTTTAAGCACTGCATTTGTGGTAATTTGTTATGGCAGCCATAGTAAGCTAGTACAGAAGGGATTGGCTTTGATCCCACCTATGTTTTCTAAATTTATAATCCAAATACTGATATGACTGGTAGCTGACTTGCTATCCTACTTACTACCAGTTCTGCTTTTCAAGCTATAGCTAAGGATATGAAAGATTTACAATAAATATACTTATGCATGCAATATACCAAGGTATTTAGAATTGAAGATTTTATCACCAAAGTTATGTTTGTTGCATGCACTTGTAACTGCTGGGAAGGTAATATAGTTTAATAGAGTAGAACTTGGCTTAAAATAGATCTATATCATCTATCACTTAGCTGTGGAGGTATTAGACAAACACTTCTGCTTTTATCTGGAAAACAGGTATGACAATGAATAGCCTTCTTTCCCAGGAGCTCTGTTTTATTAAAATAAAAGAAAATTAGGAAATAGATCTTTTGGACTTTAAAGTGTTCTACAAATGTATGACATTTAAAAATGTTACAGTAAAGTATCCATGGAAATTAAGCTACCTTAAAATAAACCAACATTAGGAGGAAACAGAGGAGGATTTTATGTACTGTATATGCTCTCCTTGAATACACAGGCATAATACATCTTAAGATTTTTGATTACTTTCCCAGAATCCAGAAGTAAATTTACTCTACAAATGGTACATTCTCATTACTCTTTTATTCTGGAAAATAAAACTTATTTTCATATTTGTATTACGCCTCACATTTACTATAGCCATCTAATCTAAAGGGACGAATAAATGATGGTTTGAGAGTTACATTTTAAATGCACATCCTTTGTTTTCTGAATCCACAAGGTGTTTCTGAATAATTTTCCTATTGGGTATAGAAGCCTCGATGTCTGTGTTAAATATATATGTTTTACAGATGTATCCATCTGGGATCAGCAGCCTGCAGAAACAACTTTGCAAAATTTTCATCTTTGGTTATGCTTAAGGGAGTTGGGTAAAAATGACTAAAACTGGCAATATAGAATTATGTGACATATGAAACAACTTGGCACATACTGTTGATTTATTCACAAAATTAATACCTACCTAATATGAACTGGCAAGCTGTTTTATACCTGAGATGTAGAGGAGAATTTATACATATGTATAAAGTATCTGAAGTCCTGATCTGAGTTGGGGAAACCAGTAAGTAAACCACAAAGTGTGATAGAGGATTACAACAGATCTGTGAGAACATAAATTATCGCTGTGTAAAAGTGAGGTGCGTTTTGAAAAGAGAGCATGATCTTTTATTTGTTTAAAAATGCGGTTGAAATACTCCAAGTCAAAAAGAATAGCATGGAGATGTGATTGTGTATCCTAAATGGGTGAATTTGGAAATTACAGTATTGTTTTATTTTAAACAAAAAGATAACATCATATATATATGACATAATATATGAATATGACATGACATTATAGTATATGACCATATTATATATATTTATACATATACATATATGTATATATTAGAAAAATATTTTAACTGTGGGGTGGAGAGATTAAAGTTAACAGAGACTAGGATAAACCTGGTGCACAAAAGTTTATTGTAATAGTTCAGGAAAAAGGTTATGGTCTAAATAAGGACAGAAGTTGTAAAAGTGAAAAAGAGGGGACAGAATATGAGAGAAATTGACAGGGCTGTGGTAGAAACAACCAGGTTTTGGTGATTGATTAAAGATAGCAAATTTGGGAGACACTATAAAAATGACTTCAACTTTTCTGCACACATGACTGAAAGGTATGCACTCTAAGAAAGCAGAAAATGGCAGGGGGGTGAAGGCTTTTTGAATATTGTGATGTCTGGGATATCTAGGTGGCAATGTCCAGCTGAAGGTTAGAGACAGATAAATGTAACTTGGGAAAGACATCCATATTAAAGCAGTCAATTTGAAACTAATGTCTAAATACTTTTTAAACTATATGGGTAGCAAAAAAAAAAAGAGAAGATGATATTGTATCAAACTAAATAAAAGACTAGCATGGCAAAGAAAACAGAGTGAAAAGGCAAAAAAAAAAAAAAAAAAAAAAAAAAAGTAACAAAAACAATAGGAAATGAATAATCTAAAAAAAAGGACAAGGACCTGAAGAAACAATTCTCAAAACAACAACAACAAAAACTCATTCAAATGATCAACAGGCATGTAAAAAGGAACTTGATTTCACTA
>NW_016107486.1:3458388-3474377 GCF_001604975.1 Cebus imitator | reverse complement strand
ATAAAGAAAAAGAAAAAAAGAAAAACTATATTAAGTGTTGTCAAGATGTGAAGAGAATCTTTGTATACTGACGGGCGGGAAAATGGCATAGCAATTCCTCAAAACTTTAAAAATAGAACTACCCTGTGAGTCAGCAATCCCTCTGTTGAGTGTATACACAAAGGAAATGAAATTAATATCTCGTAGAGTTACCTGCACTTCCTTATTTATTGCAGCATTATTCAAAATAGCCAAGATATGAAAACAACCTAAAAATATTTTATTTATATACAATATATAATAATTTTAAAAACTATTCTAGTGAGTAATACTCTACTGTGTCTATTCATATATGTATGTATTAAGATATACCCGGTTAGAAAACTTCAAATATATAGTATGGTGTATATATGTATGTATGTATGTATATATGTAAATACACACACACACACACACACACACAAAATAGAGTATTATTCAGTCATAAAAAGAGAAATCCTGCAATTTGCAACAACATGGATGAACTTGGAATGCAACAAACCAGAAAAAGAAAGACAAATACTACATGATCTCATCTACACATCGAAGCTATAATAGTCAAAAATCAAAGAAACAGTTTAGAATGTTGGTTGCCATGGGCTAGAGGAGGGGAAAATGAGGAGATACTAGTCCAAGGGCACCAGATTCTATTTATACATGATTCAAAAATTCTGGAGATTTAGGCACAGCATAGTGACTATAGTTAATAATACTGTATTATATATTTGAAGTTTTCTAAAAGGGTAGATTTTAAGAGTTCTTACCACAGAATTAAAAAGAAAGAAAATGACAACTATATGAAGTGACAGATGTGTTAACTAGCTTAATGGCAGTGATCATTTCATGATGTACACATATTTCAAAATATTCAGCTGTGTACTTTAAATACATACAATTTTTATTTGTCAACTATACCTCAATAAAGGTGAATAAAAAGAATAGATGAATGAGATGAACACAAATTGCAGATTAATGTAAATTTTTCTGAGAGCTATAGTTGTACTAAGGTTGTTTATAAATCCTTTTATACTTGAAAAGTAAAACAAATAATGGCAAGCCACAGAGATAACTAGGATGGCGGAGAGCTCAAAGGAGTTATTAGTTTTCTTTTAATATTTTGAAATTTTATAAGAATAACTTGTATAATTAAAAATACTGAAAAGAAATAAGACTCCATTTCTTTCTGAGCTATTTTTCAAAACCATCTTCTCAAATGGTATGAATTAGCCCCGTTCTTGACATCTTCATCTCCCTTTTAAACCCCTTTGATTTCTAGGCATCCACAAACTTTTTTAGTCAACACCTCTCACTGTGTTTATCACCATAGTTAGTGATATCATAACCTCTAATAAACATTTAATCCAGAAGAGATTAAATATAGACTATCTTCATAAATGGTAATTTGCTATTTTTTTTCTTTGCTAGATACATACTAAATCCCACACAGGGTACATAATTGTTTTGTTAATTAAAATTTTTTCTCAGTTGAATTATCTTGTCAACAGAGTATGTATTTTAACTTGCTTTGAATATGTGTAGTTATGTTGTTGTGACTTTGAGCAAATTTACACATATACTTATAGAAACCCATTGTAGGAAGCACTTCATGCCTCCCATTCACACTTCCACATGAACAAAAGAAGATACTGAATAATCTTGAGAGTATGCACAGACCATATACTTCAAAACTCCATGGAGATAAAAGGTAGTTAATTTAGGAAGGTGCTTAAGAACTTGACAGTTTAAACATGACCAAAAGAAGCATTTTAAAAAATGGCAAAGGAGATGCTCAGAAACAAAAGCAAACAAAGGAGAAAATTAAATAATGCTTCATGCAAGGCACAATAATGATCAAGTTAAAAAGTTGAAAAAAAAAAAGAAAGCCAGTATGCATAATTTACATAAGTTAACCACCAAATGTACTTAGCTATTCTTTTGTAAATAACTAATACAAAAACAGATTAAAACAACATATCACCAAATATTATGGAATTATATTTAGTAATTTAATTATTCAAATATATTAATACCAATAAATATAATAATTTACGAAGAGCTTACTCTATGCGAAACACTATTTCAGTTGAATATATGAATTATTTCATAGTTTTAAAAAGAAATTAGGTTTTCTAGAATACCTTGCTTAAAGCCAGGCAATCCTGAAATCGTAAAGGAATAAACTTATTCTCATATCTACAAGATAGCATCTTTGATAAAATGTAATTTACTTGTCTTTTTCTTATCTCTCCATTAATAGTTTAAAAAGAACATAAGCATTTATGGATATATATTTTATTGTAAGCATAGTACCTGGTATATAATAAATATTCAAAATACATTATTTGAATGAATGGATTAGTGACTACTATGGTATAGTTAATATAAATTAATAAATTATTATCTTAGTATTATATGTAACTAAAATGGTTTTTTAAATTGTTTTTCTTTTTCTTTTTACAAAGAGAAGCAATGGTTCAGAGGCCATGGTTTAAAGTTATTTCAGTATAGAGCCTTGTCTATTAATAGCTATCACTTTGCCTCTATACAGAAAAACATTAAAAGAATACAAATTCAAAGTAAGATGGGAAGGCATGTGGTTTTTGATGAATACCTGAATTTCATTTGACCAATCACTAGTATTCCCTGTCCAGTTGAAAGGTTTGAATAGGATCCTTCTTGGGCAACAACATTCATCCATCACATACATGCAAGCAAGCAAGCAAGCATAAATATTTCTTGGTTAATGGAATGGAGACCAAGCTTGATATTTCTTTCCATGAAATGTTTTATGAACATTACATTCATTGAAAGAAGTTTCTCGCAAATAGATGTTATGTAATACTATCTCCTTAATTTTATCTGAATGCTCCTGGGGTCATTTTGGCTTGAATTATTCCAAAGGGAAAGTTTTTTAATTCCAGTGATAATTGAGAAACTAGCAGTCCTTTATGTCTTTTATTTTGGCTGCAATAAAAACAGGAATTAGTTAATAGCTTTGTTTAGATATTAAATGCAGTGAAATAATTTTACACCTGTGCTCCCTATTTTCTGAGCTCCTTGTACTTTCAGCTCCCTGAGCCTTACAATATACCCTGGCTTCCTGCAGCATCCTCTTTCGTCCTGCACCACTCTCATTCTCCATGGCTAGCGTAACTACCAGGATACAGAAATACTGAAAATCCTGGGATAGAAAGCAGTCTGGCTGGGTCAAAATCTTGGCTCTCACTTAGTATTTGTATAATTAGGCCAAGTCACTGAAACTTTCAGGGGCTCCATTTCTTTATGTAAACTGGGAATAAAAATATATACCTCATAATTGTCTTAATACCCCTAAATATTGTTATCCCATATCAAATCTTAATTGTTATTATCCCATATCAAATCTTTTATTTTTTTTTTCATGCTGCTGAGTAACTACTGGTCAAATTATTTAGATAAATAATTCAAACCAAAGTATTTTACTAATTTAGATGTATAAGAGAGTATCAATGATACTTCCCTTAAGCTAAAAGACTACATTCCTAGGAGTAAAAGTTCTTGAGTCATGGGAAATCCAGAGGCCTTTCTTTTAAGTACCTACCAATTACACTACAGATATTACCATCTATTTTCTCTTCTGGTAGATGTATACTACCAGTATTTGATCTAGTATTTAATGCTAAATTAAGATTATTGCATACATTTGCAATACTGTCACATTAGAAAGGAACAGGCCAAAGAAAACATTGAAGTAGTCAAAAAGTTATAATTCTGTAATATTGCTAAGAATACTTTTTGATGTTGAGAAAAGTATTGAGGCAAATGACTTTCTTTACATAATGATCTGACTCTCATGAAATGAATTTTGTATTTGAATGCTAATTGGAAAAGATGAAAAGATAATTTCAAAAAAATTCTCTTCATAAGAGTTTATTTTGATTTTTAGTAATTGCTAAAGTTAAAATATTTGGTAAATCAAATTATGGTCAGGTACTTTGTCATTACCTCAAATTAATTCCTTTAGAATTATCTCCAAAATATTGCCAAATTATCTCACAAACAGTGTCAGTTTGAATTTGAATAAAGTAATTGAATATGCTTCTTATAACTGCTTATTCTATTGGAAAAAGAATCAAATGTTTAGATCCTTGGGGCATTATTAAACAAAATGGTTACCCAGTTGATTGTATTGTGAGGTGCATATTAGAAAAAGACAAAACCCAAAAGATTAAAACTAAGCTTGTTTCTCAGTCTGCAAACATAATTTTATTTGGGGTCTTGTGTCATTTTTTCTGATTTCTCCAGTTGATCCAAAAGTGATATCTCTTTTGAAGACTGACCAGAATATTGCTGTCTTTCACAGAGGACTAATTACATCACACTAGTTTAACAAAATGAGATTTGTAATTGGTTGTTTCAGCAAATTATCTTAAAAATAGAAATGACTATTGGTTCTACCACAAAAGACAGTGCTGAATTATATTAGTGGCAATGTGTGTCAAAGGTACAAAATACCATTAATAGAACTAAAGTTATCTTCTTCATTTATACATGAAATTATGTCACTTTCCTGCTCATATTCCAATTTGGGATATAAATCAAACTCCTTATTCTGATTTTCAAAGTCTCTTTATGCCCATTCCTCTTGGATCTCTTGTGCCTTTTTCTCATGTGCTGGCCAGCTACCCTGTCCTCCTGCTGGTCACATTGGTTTTCTTTCTGTTCTCAAACACAACAAGCTCATTTGATCACAGGGTGCTTCACTGGGGCTTTTTTTTTTAATTTTTATTTATTTATTTATTTATTTTTTTTTTTAATTTTTTTAATTTTTCCCCATTTATTTATTTTATTGCATTTTAGGTTTTGGGGTATATGTGAAGAACATGCAGAATTGTTGCATAGGAACACACATGGCAGCGTGACCTTTACTTCTCAAGTAAAGATGTTGCTTCATATAAGAGATCTTTCCTAATCACCCACATCACTAGAATGCAGGCTCCATAAAATGAACACCTTGACTGTCTTATATTCTCCATGGCATCCCTCAGCAACATCACACAAACTAGACACTCAACACATTATTTGTTGAGCAACAGAATAAGTTTACACTCTGCCCTGATAGTGATACATATAGCTTTGCCTTTGGTCTTCCTGACAACCCTGCAAGGGAAATATTATCATCATGGTTTTATATCTAATAAGGGCCGCATTCATGCAGTGTGTCTGGCTCTCAAAAGCTATTTTTCCACTAACCTACTATGGAGAGTTCACAAAGATGAATGAATACTTGAACACTGTTATACTTTAAAAAGTCCACTTTTATACTTTAAAAACTCTGATCTATACACCAGGAAGATGTTATTATGGCATAAGTGGCCTATTGACTTCAGTATCATCTTCTTTATTATTATTAGTATTATTAGTATTATACTTTAAGTTCTGAAATACACATACAGAGCATGCAGGGTTGTTACATAGGTATACTCGTTCCATGGTGGTTTGCTGCACTCATCAACCCATTGTATACATTAGGTATTTCTTCCAAATGGATCCTAATTTCCAGCGATTAAAAGTTCCCTATATTTGAGTTATTTTAAAATGTTCACTTTTCTATATTCTTATAAGTGCCACACCTTAATGCTGTTATAACTTTTTCCCTTGTATCATCCACATCATCATGCACAATAGTTCTTTTAAGAAATATAATTTCAAATGTTAGACTTCCTTTGCAAAGCTTTTCCCTATTCCCTTAGTAAAGATAGTCCTGTCATTGTCTCTACTTATCACATTGAAATATTTCTACTGCAGCACTTGTCACTTTAAAACACATTCACTAGTTGATTTTCCAGGTGAGACTCTGAGTTCAATGAGAATAATGACTGTGCCTTATATATCTGTATAGCTCAGTACCTGGAATATAGTAGATGTGCAATAAATGTCTGTGGAAGAAATAGATAAATTTAGAGAATCCCAATTATTGATAACTAAAATGAGAACTAGTTGTTGAATTGATGTTCCATTGTGAGCTTTATAATTAAATTTCTTAATTTTTTAATTAGGAATTTTATGAAATTTGAGTAAATATTCTAAATTAAAGTGGCTTCGATAAATCAATGAACCTGATATAAACAGTTTATATATATATATATTTTATGGGGGCTGAGGTTTCAGGAACAGACCCTGTTGGATCCTTTTAAACACTTTATATTTTTAAAGCCTATTGTCCTTTTTAAAACTTTTTATTTTCAGAGGCATGAGTTTATAATAACTAATGGTGTTCAATTTTTTAAATAAAAGTAGGATATAAGGATATTTTAGATTATCTGTCATGTAATTACTTTTTGGCAAGACTGTTCCCATTCACTGGTTTTGAGATACTATTACTTCATGTATTTACTCTCCATGTCATGGCTGTAATTTGGTGTCAGAGATGGTGTAAGTGCTGCTACACTGATGTCTGCATATGAAGTTTAAAGAACACAGAGGGCCATTCTGTTGTTCTCAGTGACTCTGAGAAAACCCCTCTCTCAGCCTGGGAACTGTCTCTTCCTGCTTTTTAACCATCAGCTTTTCTTGAAATGTTTCGCTTTCTGTCACATCATTTACTTTCATCAGTAGATTTTTCTATAATAGATGTCCCCTTTGTGATGTAACACTTGTTTTGTTATGCATTATTTTCCATCTCTTTCAAAATTTCACTTCAGAATGAATCAAGAAATAAAACCTTTTTTTCTCTCTCAAATTTCAATAGCTATATATTGATGTGCCTTGCGCACTATGGATTCTTCTTACTGATTTGACAGATTCCTTTTTCCTCTCTTACTTGAACTCTCTACTTCAGTCTGCTGACATCCTCACTTCCCACCCTATCCTTCTCCCCACCAAAGACTAAAAGCATTCCTCCTCTATATCTGTGCCCATGCTTTTCTGCCTCATGGAATGCAGTTCTCCTTTCCTTTTTATATGACCTTGGTTATTTTTATCAGTGAAAAAGCACAGAATTTAGAGACAGGCAGACCTGGGTTTAACTTCCATTTTTGCTATTTAGAGATATATGAAATAAGACAAGCTAATCAACTGATCAAACTCATTTTCTCACCTGTAAAATGAATATTTTTAGAAGAGTTAAGTAGGATGACATATTCAATTGCCAAATTTTTAATCTAGTTTAGCCAATAAGTATATAAACAATGATTACTTTATGACTCAAATAAAATCTCATCTGCTTTGTTAGTTCTCGCTTGACTTGCCACATTGCAATCATTTACCTTTGTCAGCTTCTTAAGGATTCATTTGATGTGTATACACACACACACACACACACACACACACACACACACACACACAAATAGTTTTTTTCATTGAAGGTCTTATTAATCCAACTCTGCAGTTCATTAATGGTAATACGGAAATAATAAATTCATTTAAAATTTCTCTTTCCTCATAGGAATATATGAGCATGATTTCTAAAAAATAATATGGAAAGTAAAGTCTCTTGGCTTTCTCTCTCTAGTCCTGTTCCCTAGGGACAAGTGTGTTCAGAAAATATTTGTGTAATCCTCATATTCCATCACCCAAATTTGACTAACGCCAAGAATTTGCCATGCTGCTAATCTATTCCTCTTCCCTTTTTTTTCTCTCTCAGCTGGACTATTTAAAAGCAAAGTCCAGATGTATTTTTTTTCATCAATTTATGTTGGGAAAAGCAGGAAAGGAGAAAGGACTTACAGAGTGCCTACATAAATTGGTTATGAGTAACATATAAACAAGGAACCACAAGCTGCAGAAGGCCATGGGAGGCCTCTAATGAGAGAGGCCTCTCTATGCCTCATGTTCTTGTGCAGGGTGACCTAGGCTCTGCACTAGGTCACCTTCGTAGCACTATGACGCAGCGAGACTTATAGGCTTCTTGTAAGGTCCGTATTCCACCAGCTGTACATAGATAATAAGCTAAAGATAACTGCTGATTCAGTTCCGGCTCACTGATTCACTCCACCATCACCCTCTCCCCACCATCACTCCACCTATACCCTGTAGATCAAAGTGATTGTAATAAATAAATAATGTGGATGATCAGAGCTCGGGGCCTTCACCATCTCTTCCAAAGTAATGAGTGATGTCCCCCTGGTCCTACTATCTCTTTTAATCTGTCTTTTTCTCATTCCTTTGTCGCCGCTGAACACGGGGTACCCACAGGTGTTGTAGGGCTGGTTCCTTACAAATTTATACATCAACTTATATATAAAAAATTAAGCATGAATTTCTTTAAAAGTATGAACCTCTCCTAATGTAATATGATGCTTTTTTCTTACTTAACAAAATGCATTCCTTGATTTCATCTAATATCCACCCCATCTTCACATTTTTCTACTTATCTCAAAATGATTTTCTCCAAAACTCTGAATCAAAATCCAAACAAGGGCTACATATTATGTAATGTGTTTTGTTTTGTGTCTTCAGTATCAGTCTAGACCAATTTATAGGGAGCAGTGACTTTACCTCATTAAACAAACCGATACCCATTTTCTGTGTTATCATATCTCTATATAATTTTATACTTCTAGTTCTTAGTATATCAATTGAAGGCATAACTTATTACTGCAATAGATATAAATATAACTCCTTTGTCTACCCATGCTTTTGTCTCCAGAGCCTGCTAACATGGTATTTCATCTTTCTATGGTATCTATTGGTAATCTATGTAGCATTAAGTACTATATTTAATTCCTTATCATGTCACTCTAGAAAATACCTCAACTTCCACTTTGAAAAATGATGTTGTCACTTTAAAACATATTTACTTGTTGATTTTCCACATGAGACTATGAGTTTCTTGAGAGTAATGACTGTGTTTCATTTATCTGTATAGCTTACTATCTGGAATATTGTAGATGTGCAATAAATGTCTGTGGAAGAAACGTATGAGTTTAGAGAATGCCACTTATTAATAACTAAAATGAGAACTAGTTGGTGAACTCAATGTTTGCTTCAGTGTTCTGATTTTATATTTTGAAAATGTTTATTAAACTTGCCTCATTTATATTACAAGGTTACTAAAATCCTAACATAAAAATAAAACATGTAAAATACATGTTAAGAAAAAATACAAACCAAACCCAATAATGAATATAGATGCAAAATTCCTAACTGAAATGACATTTGCCATCACTTTCTTTTTTTTTTTAATTTATTTATTTTACTTTAGGTGCATACCATATCTGGCATTTCTCCCCATGTTATCCCTCCCCATCCTCCTCTCCCTCCCCAACCCCCGCTGTCTCTCCCCTACCCACCCTCAACTTTCCCCAGTGTGTGATGCTCCTCTCCCCGAGTCCACGTGTTCTAATTGTTCAACACCCACAAATGAGTGAGAAAATGCAGTGTTTGGCTTTCTGTTCTTGTGTCAGTTTGCTGAGAATGATGGTTTCCAGATTCATCCAAGTCCCTACAAAGGACACCAACTCATCGTTTTTTATGGCTGCATAGTATTGCATGGTGTATATGTACCTCATTTTCCTTGTCCAGTCTTTTTATTGATGGGCGTTTGGGTTGGTTCCAGGTCTTTGCTATTGTACACAGTGCTGCAATGAACATACGTGTGCATGTGTCTTTATAGCAGAACAATTTATAGTTCTTTGGGTACATACCCAGTAATGGGATTGCTGAGTCAAATGGAATTTCTATTTCTAGATCCTTGAAAAATCGCCACACTGTCTTCCACAATGGTTGAACTAATTTACACTCTCACCAACTGTGTAAGAGTGTTCCTATTTCTCCACATCCTCTCCAGCATCTGTTGTCTCCAGATTTTTTAATGATCACCATTCTAACTGGTGTGAGATGGTATCTCAATGTGGTTTTGATTTGCATTTCTCTAATGATCAGTGATGATGAGCATTTTTTCATATGTTTATTAGTGTTCTGATTTTAAAATGTGAATTTTTTCTTGTATGCAGTCAAGTCTAAGAACAAATACTTTCTCTTCAGAAATCGTAGCAAGGTCTTCTTTACCTTATCTACAAACTTACCTACTGGTTGATGCCAAACTTTGAAAATAAGTAAGTCATGTTTGGACTTCACTATTATGATAATGAAGCTTCTCTCACTGCAGTAACAAATAGTATCAAACGATTTCAGTTACATCCATATAGAGAGATATAGATATATAGATATCTCTTGAAGTTTTTCATGGACATTCTTTTTCATTTAACTTTTTGCCTTCATAATAGTCTATTCCCTCCATTCCTATCTGTTTAATATTAGGTTATGTGTTAATAACTGTTTTTTTTCCCATAGTCTTTTCTTTCAGACAACCCAGTCCTAAAATGAGGACTCTTAATTCTCTATAGAAGTTATCATGAGACTTCACTTTATTGTTCTCCTTGTTTCCTGAACCCCATACCTTTATATTTTTAAACAAATTTTCCAAGAAGAGTATCTGTAACATACATTTTCTGTGTTCAAGCATATCTTCATTCTACTCTCAAATTTGATTGATAGTTTTACTGCTTATAGTATTCTAAGTCCAAAATAGGATAAAAATGTCCCTAGATCAGTCATGTCATTATTAGTCTGACATCTGACATTCAACGTTATTGATGAGAATTCTGCTGCCATTCTCAATCTCATTCTTTGTAGATAACTAGTTTTTTCCTGAAGCTTTTAGCACCTGCTCTTTATCCTTTGGGTTCTGATTCATTTCAAATTTTTTTAGCATTGTATTGGACACTCAGTGGGTATTTACATCTGGAATTTCAAATTCTTGAGATCTGAGGAATTATCTTTATGTGCTTATATCTTCAAAATAAATTTCTCTTCATTCTTTTCCTTCCCCTAGAAATATTATTAACCAGATGTTAGAACTCCTGAATTGATTCTCTCTGACTTATCTTTTGTCTAATGGTTACTCTTTCATATGCAGTTCTACTTTTGGAAGCTTTCCTGGACTTTGATTTTAATATTTTTATTATTTGTTAAATTTCAGCATTGTTTTTAATTTCAATAGTATTTTATGTTGGTCACATTATCATGTTCTTTTTTATATCACACTGAATTTTTATGAGAATATGAATTAGCAATTTTAAAGTGTATCTTCTATTCATCTCTCTTTCCTCTGTGCTAATTTTTCTGATGTTCTTTCAGCCCTATGTTACAGGCTTTCCTGAAAAGTCTGGTGAACACTGCCATTTGTTTATACTTTAGAATTAGGAAAAAAAATGACTAGAATTCAGCAGAAATACTAGGAGCTTGTCAATTAACAAGCTTTATTTTAAGCTGTATGTCAGGAGCTTTTGGGTGCAAGTAAAAGAGCATTCACATAAAGTGGCTTACACAGTATGGAAGATCTATAAATGCAGAGGTAGGTTGTTTGAGGGTTAATTCATAAGATTAGTGACGCTACTTAGGGCACAGACTCATTTTTGCCCTTCTTCTTTGCCATCCTTGATAAATTTGCTTCAGCATTAGGCTTGTTCTCTAATCACAAATAACTGTGGCAATTCCAGGTATTCTAGGTAGATACAATAAAGGCAATGAAGAAAAATAATGTTTTCTTCAGAGACACTTTACAATAGTGAGATAAACCTTTCCTAGAAGTCCCTTAAGATCTCTTGTTCAGAATTGAGCCAAATTTCATACCTAAGATGTAAGAGAGTCATCACAAGTGAGTACTTGGCATTTTAGCTTCTTGTAGTGACAGCCATGCTCTGCCAATAAGAACAAGTTTGCTTGGAAGATGACATTTGGATGACAACCCCCAGTAGCTACCACATGGATGATGGATGAGGAAGCAACTAATGCACTGGAACCCCCAGGTATTTCTGTTTCATGAGTTTCCTTGGAATTTGGTCAAATTCATTGACTCCCTTTAGGCTTTGTTTCTGTGAACATACTAGAATATACTGATGAACTTACTCGATTATTGTGATCAGTGTAGATTTATGTCTTTTCACTAGTTGAATATTATTTTATTGGGGTTTTAGGAAGAAGAAGTGATTATGGATTTAGTTTATCATCTTGACTTGGAAATTTAGAATTTAATTTCAGCAGGAGTTCTGATCACCTACCTTTCATTTGCATTAACATGTAAAAAGAAAATTATGAGTTCATTGTATTTTGTTACTTTCCCACAATAACATCTCTTAGAAATTTTCCCAAAAAATTCAACAAAGATCCAAGGAGGTCTTTGCTCCTTTCAGAGCCAAGTCTTATATCCCTATACATTTCTTCTTGTAAAGATAATGTTAAATATTGCTCCTAAAATAATCTCACTTGCCATTTTGTTTACATTTTTCCTTCTTACTCTTGTATTTTCTGCATGATATTACTCATATTTGGATTCATGTCAAAATTTTTAAAATAGACTTTATTTCTTAGGACATTTTAAGTTCACAGCAAAATTGAGAAAATGTACAGTTTCCATATATCTCCTTTGAAGAAAAAGATAACATTCCATTTGTACTAATATTTGGATCTTATTTTTGCTTTTCATATTATATTAGTTCCTCTAATTCCATACAGACCACAAAGCACATTGTACTGTCACAATCAGATATAATTCATAAACATTTCTGGGCGCCATCAGCAGATGGCTGATTATGAACCTGAAACGTGTTGTAGCAATCAGAGACACATCTGATCTGATTTTCCAAAAGACTGGCAAAGACACTGTAGACTAAAAAGCAATGGCTTTCACTGATAGTAGTATAAACCAGCCTTGCATTAATTATCCAGCTTTTGTGATCCTTTATGACATTAAGGTTAGCAGTTCATTTAGTATTATAAACCAGCCCTGCATCTATTATCCAGCTTTCATGGCCGTTTATTACATTCAGATTAGCAGTTCTCAACCAGTAACACTAAGAGAAAATCATTAGAAGACCAATGTTCATTGAAGAATACTCCACTTCTTTTGTTAACTAAAGAAAATAAAAATGTATCCAAATATTTGTAAAATATTTTTGAATAACATTAACTTTATAAAATTTTCTTAGGATTATTTTTTATTTCAGCAGGTTTTTGGGGAATAGGTCATATTTGGTTACATGGAAAAGTTCTTTAGCGGTGACTTCTGAGATTTTAGTGTACCCATCACAAGAGCAGTACACACTTTTGAAAAGCGTGTTTGTTGCAGATAAAATGGCTAAGAGAAGCTTAAGCTCACGTTAATTAACAATAAGTATTTTCTTAGTGTAGGCTTGTTCATTTGGAGTTAACTACTGAACTGAAGGTTACCACATCCAACAATATTATTCCTTTGATTCTGTATTTATTTTTCTAGGGCTTTTTATTAGCCTGAAAAGTTTAAAAACTGAACTTCCTTAGTTTACACTCTTTTCACTTTCTAGAGCAATAAAGCCATCTTTCTAAATGTACAGGTCATATGGTAGTTTATACTCAGGACCTTAAATCATTTCATTGAATTATCAGTGTACCTTTAATGTACATTCTTTTCTCTGGATCATTATTGAATTAATAAGTATACATTTTCTGATGGATAGTCTTCCACCCATTAGCTGATTCCAGCATATCATTTTTGTCTTTGTAAATCAAAGTTTATTTCTATTAAAATAATTATGAATATAAAACACATACTGACATGGATGAACCTGGAAACCATCATTCTCAGCAAACTGGCAGAAAAGCAGAAGATCAAACACCGCATGTTCTCACTCATAGGCGGGTGTTGAACAATGAGAACACATGGACACAGGGAGGGGAGCACTACACACTGGGGTCAGTTGGGGGGAAATAGGGGAGGGACGGTGGGGGGTGGGAAGCTGGGGAGAGATAGCAAGGGGAGAAATGCCAGATGTAGGTGATGGGGAGGAAGGCAGCAAATCACACTGCCACGTGTGTTCCTATGCAACAATTTTGCATGTTCTTCACATGTACCCCAAAACCTAAAATGCAATAAAATAAATAAATGGGAAAAAAAAACACATACTGATGTTGTTTCTAAAGAAAACATCACTAATACAGAAAACACATATTGCTGATCATTGCAATGAAGATTATTGAAAGCTACAGTCACTATTAGTACTATGAACTTGAGGGAAATAACTCAAACCAAAAAAAATCTAAATGCTTTAAAGGAACTATACCTTTGTCAGATAAATAGATTGCAAAAACTTTCTCCTATCCTGTAGGTTGCCTGTTTACTCTGATGATAGTTTCTTTTGCTGTGCAAAAGCTATTTAGTTTAATTAGATCCCATTTGTCAATTTTAGCTTTCATTGCTATTGCTTTTGGTGTTTTAGTCATAAAGTCTTTGCCCGTGCCAATGTCCTGAATGATATTGCCTAGGTTTTCTTCTAGGGTTTTTATGGTTTTAGGGCTTAAGTTTAAACCTCTAATCCACCTTGAGTTAATTTTTGTATGAGGTATAGGGAAGGGGTTGAGTTTCAGTTTTCTGCATATGGCTAGCCAGTTTTCCCAACACCATTAATTAAATAGGGAATCTTTTCCTCATTGCTTGTTTTTGTCAGGTTTGTCAAAGATCAGATGGTAATATCCGGAATCTACAAAGAACTTAAAAAAATTTACAAGAAAAAAAAGAACCCCATCAAAAACTGGGCAAAGGATATGAACAGACACTTCTCAAAAGAAGACATTTATTCAGCCAACAAACATGAAAAAAAGCTCATCATCATTTCTCATTGGAGAAATGCAAATCAAAGCCACATTGAGATACCATCTCATGGCAGTTAGAATGGCTATCATGAAAAAGTCAGAAAACAACAGATGCTGGAGAGGATGTGGAATGTATATACACTTGGTTGATGGGAGTGTAAATTAGTTGACACTAATTTCATTTAAGTGGCTAAATTAGTTTAACCATTACAGAAGACAGTGTGGCAATTCCTTGAGGATCTAGAACCAGAAATACCATTTGATCCAGCAATCCCATTACTGGTTATACACCCAAAGAATTGTAAATTACCCTACTATAAAGACACTGCAGATGTATGTTTATTGCAGCACTGTGATAGCAAAGACTTAGAACCAACCCAAATGCCCATCAATGATAGACCGGATAAAGAGAGTGTGACACACATACACCATCGAATACTATGCAGCCATAAAAAAGGATGAGTTCATGTCCTTTGTTGGGACATGGAAGAAGCTGGAAGTCATCATTCTCAGCAAACTAAAACAGGAGCAGAAAACCAGACACCACATGTTCTTGCTCATAGGTGGGAGTTGAACTATGAGAACACATGGACACAGGGAGGGGAACATCACACACTGGTCATCAGAGAAATGCAAATCAAAACCACAATGAGATACCATCTCACACCAGTTAGAATAGTGATAATTAAAAAGTTAGGAAACAAGAGATGCTGGAGAGGATGTGAAGAAATAGGAATATGTATACACCACTGGTGGGAATGTAAATTAGTTCAACCATTGTAGAAGACAATGTGGCAATTCCTCAAAAATATAGAACCAGAAATATCATATGACCCAGCAGGGGGTGACAGGAGGTGAGGGGCTAGGGGAGGGATAGCGTTAGAAGAAATATCTAATGTGGATGACCCGGTGATGGGTGCAGCAAACCACCATGGCACATGTGTACCCATGTAATAAACCTTCATGTTCTGCACATGTATCCCAGGACTTAAAGTATAATAATAATAATAATAAAAAGAAACTATCCCTTACTATACAAAAAGAACAGATCTAACTACTCAAAGTTTTCAAAACACATTTATTTCCCTCAAGTGATAATATCCAAAGTGATAATATAAAACAAAGAACTTTGTTATATTAGAATAACAATAATAGTCTTATGTATAGTAAGGAAAATTACCTTATACATTATAATTCTATTATTAAAAAAAAACACTGTTGCAAGGGAAATGAGGGTGCTGGTAATGCTGTGGACACATTACCTGGAGAATTATGTTATGTGTATTGCCTTAGACACAATTAAGAAAAAGGTCTTGCCGGGCGCGGTGGCTCACGCCTGTAATCCCAGCACTTTGGGAGGC
>NW_016107486.1:3386815-3458118 GCF_001604975.1 Cebus imitator | reverse complement strand
AAAAAAAAAAAAAAAAAAAAAAAAAAAAAAAAAAAAAGAAAGAAAGAAAAAGGTCTCTACAAAGTTTTCCTTCTCCTGGTTGTGATGTTCAAACACCCATTCTTTTATTAATGATATCAGGATGAGAAAAGCAGATACACATTAAATAAACAGAAATTAGGATCAGAAGTATATATGATCTAGGTAGCTTTACCTTGGGAGAGAACAGAGGAGGTTTTTGAAAGGGGCTTGTGAGGATAAAAGATGAAGACCAACTTCAGTGGTGTGAGGTTGTATTTAGGAGTCTATGTACCAAAATTTCCTGCTTAGGGACTTACTAGGTATTCAGACCTGTTACATCCCTGTGAACTTTCTTAGTCATTGTAAAAAATGTATGAAGATCACTTCAGCTGATCTATCTGGTGGTTACTCCTCAGTTATGTCATAGAAAGACTTATTCTCCTGCTGGTGTAGCTGTTGTGAGTTGAGTAGCCACTAATTATACCAGAATGGCACAGTAATCAATTTCCCTTCTTTCTACTGTCAATCGCACCTAAAAAGCTAGGATAAGAAGACAGGAAAGTTAACATTTCGTGTGTGTGTGTGTGTGTGTGTGTGTGTGTGTGTGTGTGTGTGTGTGTGTATGTGTGTGTAGTTCATGTTAACAGTATATTAATATATACATAATATTATAGATATAAAATTATTGTTCTTACTCTTATTTTCTAAATTATTTTTTAAGAGACAACAAATGTGTATATTTATAGAGTACATGATGTTTTAAAATAGGTATACATCATGGAACGGCCAGATTCAGTTAATGACCAAAGCATTACATCACATACCTATTTTTGTAGTGAGAGCGCTCTTATCAATCTTCAAGAATTCAATACATTGTCATTAACTACAGTCACAATCAGCATGTTGTACCTTAGATCTCTTGAATTTATTCCTTTTTAACCGAAATCCCTTTGACCAACATCTCTCCAGCCCCACCACCACAGCCCCACCATCTCACAAGCCTCTGGTAACCAATACTTTACTCTTTGCTTCCATGAACTCAATTTTTTCAGATTTCACAGGCTTTCTGTTCCTGACCTATTTCAGTTAACGTCCTCCAGTTTCATCCATGTTGTCACAAACGACAATATTTCCTTCTCTCTCTCTCTTTTTTTAAGGCTAGTGTTCCATTGAATATAAATACTTCATTTTATTTGTTTTTACTGTTCTTATTTTTTTCAGGTCATTTTTCCCTAACAAACTAATTGTATTCTAGAATAAAAACAAAGTCCAACTCAAAAGGCTTCTCATACCACCTTCCCACCTGCCCACTTTTTACTTATTCTTCAAGACTTAAGTCAGCATTTTCCCCAGAATGCTTTCCTTGACTCCATGTTTCCTGATTTTTCTTTCTACAGCCAATAATTTTCACATCCTGGGAACATTTATGTCACAGCACTGATGGTATTATGTTTACCCAGAAAAATTTTTCTGAAAATCACTCACTCACATTGACCTGAATGTGACTTGATTGGTTGGCCAGTACAACAGTCCCTCCTTATCTGAGACTTCACTTTTTGTAGTTTCAGTTACCTGTTGTCAATGATGATCAAAAATATTAAATAATTCATAATTTTTCAATTAAATGCCATTCTCAGCCCTGTGATTTAGTCTTGCACTCTCCTGCTCAGTCATGCCTGGGACATGAGCCATCCCTTTATCCAGAGTCACCATGCTGTGCATGCTGTCCACCTATTGGTTACTCAGCAGTTTTCTGAGTTACCAGATCAATTGTCACAGTGTCACAATGCTTCCATTCCAGTCATCCTAATGTTACTTAGTAAGGGTTCCAAAGTGCAAGAGTAATGATGACGGCAATTTGGACATGTGGAAGAGAAGCTGGAAAGTGCGTTCTTCAGATAAAAAGATGAGAAAAAAACTGTATGCTGAGGTTGCTACGATCTAGAGTAAGAAAAATTCTTCCATCTGTGAAACAGAAAACAGGAAAAATAAATCCACACATAGTATATGTAGAGTTTGGTACTATCCTTGGCTGTAGGCATCCACTGCGGGTCTTGGAATATATCCCCTATAGTAAAAGGGAGACTATGGTATAACATGATTGATTAGCATACTGAATACATGTATGAATCAGTATGATCCAATATTATCATTAAAAAAAGCCCAATTTCCTGGAAAATAAAAAAGGCCAGGACTTATCTGAAATGAAGAGGCAGAAAGCTCTAGTTGATAGCCTCAGGTAATCTGGAAAACCAATTTCCTAAAACTATTGGGTGGCTACTCCTTTCTCTTCAGTCAGATTAACCACAAATAAAGGAAATTCCATTAAAAAAATTCTGAGAGTCGAAGTTAGGTGTCCTCATCTTACTGGTTACACTGGAAGCCTGTGTTAAAATAGAAAACTTTACTCAGCCCAGTCCACCTCGAGTCAACTTAGATAAAAAACGTGAAGAGGATCCAATGAGCTTCTTTCTATTTTCTCTTTCGTCCTTGGCATGTTCTTGTTTCTGTGCTATCTAATCTTCTACAGTTATAATTTTCTTTCTTCTATTCTTCTCTGCTTCAACTTAGAATGATTTGGAACCTAATTATGTTTTATATCCTTCTTACTTGTTGATTTAAACAAAACCTTGAGTCCTCTTCTTAATACAATGAACATGCTGAATGTTTTTCATAAAATATCAGTAAATTTCAATCCCTTCCTATAAGTAAAAGAGTTTTTCAGTAACTGTATTAATGACCCTTTACAGAAAAGGAGTCTTTATGTCTGATAAGTGTAAAATATCAGAAAGTTAACCTCACTGTTCTGAAACACCCAACTCTGGCTCCCATATTACATAAAGCCCTAAAATAAGTTAAAAATGTTTAAAATGTATTACTTTGTGTGTGAGATTTGGACCTGTTTCATCAGCAATACTTAAGTACTGTCTTGAACAGGAAGCGACAGAGACCCATTAATCAGCTCAGGGACTAGTATTATTCATTCTTTTGGCATTGAAGTTATTCTCATTACAACCAAACTGATATGGGAAAGATAAATGACAACAGACTACTCCAAATGTTACTATATATTGAGCCAAAGTAATGGAACCTTAAGCAGAAGTGTGCAGAGCAAAAGAGTACAGTGATATGGAGACAATGCAGAGTGTTATCAATGTGTCATAAACAATTTGGGTGTATTCGACATACACTCCAGTGACTAATGAAGCCAAAAGATAGGTCTTCATTAGTAAAGGACTCCACCAGTTCAGGTACAGCCTAGCCAGTTACATCTCAAATAGTGATCTGCAACATTGCTGAGCATCGCAATTATCTGGAAAAGTTTTCTCTAAAAATTGAGAGAGATTCCTGTGTCCATTTGACTATGCCTTCCATTTCTTCACCAAAGTTTATGAGTTGATCTATCTCAGAATTTTCATAAATATTCCAGGTGATGCTAATGCAGGTTTGAGAATCACAGATTCAGAAATAAGGGCACAAATGCATCAGTTCACCTATAGCAGTTGTAGACTTCAAAGAGGTCATGAGCCAAATCAAAGTATGGTGTTATTTGAGGAAAATATTTGAAGAAAAAGTATTTATATTGACTGTCATTTTATACTGTTATGTTTAGTGACTTTATAAATTAGGCATAAAAATTCATCTTTTTTGAATTTTCATTTTACCAAAGTTGAGTAGATTTTTTACTTGTATTTAATAAGTTACTTGAAAATTGACAAGTGATATCCATAAGATACTGATCTCCCTGAAATTTCTGTTTTTAAATATGAAAGTTACGAGATTAGATTCACTATAAATTACGTATTTCAATTGATTAAAGTGCAAAATGTCTGCACAAACAACTACCTACTTTAACATATTGAGGTCTACCCTGTTGACCAATATGATCTTGTTAGAAGAGGGGCCTGTTAGAGATAATTGTTTTTATTATTCACACGTTGTCTAATTTTAGTGAGAATATTTATAGACAATCTTCATCTGAGATTTCTACAAGAAAAGCTAGCTTGTCATTTGAAAGTCTAAATTAAACGTATTTCATGGACCATCTGCATAAATAGCCTGGGGATGCTCAGAAAAATTTCCAGTTCCTTTGCCCTACCGTAGACCAACTGGATCAGAATTGCAGGGATGCAAGGCCACGTACTCATATTTTTGAAAGTATCTACCCATCCTAATTAGAGATTCTTAGGCACACCAAAGTTAAAACCCTTTGATTAGAATCTGAACTGTTTTCCTTGTCTTGATGTGTTTAAGAGTTTTTAGGTTGTTGTAAGCTCTTTTTCAATCATGGAAACATTTTTGTTTTCAAACTCTTGGTTGTTACAAAATAAAATATTTAAATTGTACACATTGTCACAACTGGTGTCCTATTTTCCATTTTCAGAGAGCTGCTCTAAGTATAAGGAAGCCTAAAGGATAACGTAGATACTGGGAATTCCCACTGCATGGACACAGGACAAGTCGCTTTAATTTATCTGACAGTCGCTCTCTTCTGGGAAAATACCTCATTGAGATTTATAATCTTCAAGGCCTCCACATGAAAATGAAGTCTGGATAAACCCCCAAAGAGGTGACACTTGCAACAACCAATAAAATAAAGTATATCTGCCATTTTCAAGTTATAATTCTGGAACATTTGTAAATGTGAAACAGTTTAATGAAACATTATTTAATTATTCCCTCAACACTCATTCAATGAATATTTTTGCACATTATTTTCTAAATGTCTTCTATTCATAAAATTATTTATGTGGTTGAAATCATAGTTTATACATGTGTTTTGGGTTCTGATTTTCTTTTTCTATTTTAACATATTCTCTCAAAGCTATTTTCTTAGATAATTCAAAATTATAAGCATCATTTCTTTAGTGTCTTTATATGAGTCAATTTTACGGGTGATTCATTATTTCAGTAAATATTCCTCTATATTTGAACGTTTAGGTTGTGATATTAAAATGATTTACAATATTAAAAATAATGCTCAAATATACCTCTGTGTTGTTGAAATAGTCATTAATGTACAGCTCAAAGGTTATAAACATTTAAAAGTTCTTGATAAATATAATAAAATTATCTTTCAGAAAGATTAAGCCAATTAATACTCCTATTAGTATTTTAAAATAATGTCAACAGAGGAAATTTCATGAAGTTTAATTTTTATCCTTTTAAAAAATATTGGACATTTGTTATGAAATAGGCATGTTGCTTTTGCACAGGTTATTTTTAGTTATACAATAAAGAAGAAAAGTTGTATGTATAGGCAGGTACTAACGTAGATCAAAGAGAAAGCTGAAGTGTTTGGCTCTATCTTAAACCTTATCTATCAAATAGAATTCAGTGCAATGGAATGGTAAAAACATCATTTAAGACAAAAGCAAAGGCCAAGAATTAGATAAAATAATCTTAATGGCACACATTATTTTCTAAATAAATTCAAATTCGATATCAAAGTATTGAAAGATGTTACAGATGAACATGCTGAAACATTCTGAGAGATATTTAGCTGAGTTAAACAGAATAATTGTCTTTTAAAATATATTATACCTTTATTACTTAACTCTTTGACCTATTATAATCTATTACTACTAATGCATTTAATCGATTTCCTCCTAATATATCTTAAGGTTTCTGTTTTATGTACGTCAATAACATAATGTTGGATATCTTATTTATGAAAACTTCATTGTGACTTATTTACAGAATTTTAAGTAGCAAGTGACCTTTCTGGTCTTAATGTTTTTCTGCATTAACATCAGCTTTGTTTGATAGGCACAATATCATGGGCATGGTAGTGAAGGTGATGAGCTGTGGAGCCAGGAGGCCCCAGCTAGAACCTCAGTCCTACCTCTCATAAGCCAGGACACCCTGGGTAAATGTGTTAGCTTTTCTAGTCCACAGTCTGTAAAACGGCAGTAATATTAGGCTGGTGCAAAAGTAATTGCGGTTTCATCATTAAATGTAATGGTAAAAATCACAATTATTTTGGCATCAACCTAAGTGCCTATCTTAGGTGTTATTAAAATGATTAAATGAGTTATCAGGCATAGGCCAAATGCTGAGAAAAGTGGCACTCATTTGTTGGCTTTTATTAGTACAATTTTCTATCTTTTTGCCTCTCTTGATTTCTTTCTCCAGACTTTTATTTTCTTTCTCTGCTTCCCTCCAGTTTCTTTTGTTCTTTTTTTTTTTTTCATTTCTTGATATATTTGCAAATATTTTATCTTTAAACTCTCTGAGGCATTTGAATTGGGTGTGTATCCTTTAGAGTACAAAGCATTATTTTATACGGTATACAAAGCATTATTTTAAATATTTAAATAACTTATTCAATTTAAAAAAATATAATATTTATTACTGTGTAAATATCCAATTACTATCATCTTATTTTATATTTTAAAATTTTCTCTATTTCCATAATATTTACTTTCTATCTTTTGCTCCATGTTTATATATTCTTTAGTCATTTCCCTAATTCTTTTTGGAAAAAATATAAATTAGTTACCTTTATAATTCAAAATATGCTTAGAAAACATGCTTATTCATCTCCATATATTGACTTCCACTCTCCACAAGTGTCTTTTATCATACTTCCCTCCATTATGTCATTTATCTTGTAGTTCGTATTTTTGCAAACACACTTATTTTTTGTAACACTGAATTATATATAATTTATATTATTTTATACCATATTTCTTTTATTTCAAGAATTAAATCGGTTCCATTTGCAACAATAATCATTAGTAATTTATGACTATTTATTTATTTATTTTCATACAAGGGCTCCCTTTGTCACCCAGGCTAGAGTAAAGTGGCACAATCGTGGCTCACTGCAACTCAACCTCCACGGTTCAAGGGATTCTCTCACCTCAGCCTCCTAAGTAGCTGGGACATGCCTGATCCTCTTCCTCCTCCCACCCTGCACCCTCTAAAAGGTCCCTGTGTGTGTTCCCCACTATGTGTCCATGTGCTCTCATCATTAAATTTCCACTTAAAAGTGAGAAACTGTAGTATTTGGTTTTCTGTTCCTGCATTAGCTTGCTGTGGATAATGGCCTCCAGCTCCTTCCATGTCCTGACAAAGGATGTGATCTTATTCTTTCTTATGGCTGTAGAGTTTTCCGTGGTGTGTGGGTGCCACATTTTTCTTTATCCAGTCTGTCACTAATGGGCATTTAGGTTGATTCCAGGTCTTTGCTGATGTGAATAGCACTTCAATAAACATACAAGTGCATGTGTTTGATGCACTTGTATGTTTGATAAAACAATGATTTATATTCCTTTGGATATATACCCAGTAATGGGATTGCTGGGTCAAATGGCATTTCTGTTTTTAGGTCTTTGAGGAATTGTCAAATTGTCTTCCACAATGGATGAAATAATTTACACTCCCATCAACAGGTGCTTATGTGTTCCTTTTTCTCCCCAACCTCACCAGTACCTGTTATTTTTTGACTTTTTAGTAATAGCCATTCTGACTGGTGTAAGATGGTATCTCCTTGTGGTTTTGATTTGCATTTTTCTAATGACCAGTGATACTGAGCTTTTTTTTCATATGCTTGTTGGCCGCATGTATGTCTTTTGAAAAGTCTGTTCATTTCATTTGCCCACTTCTTAACGGGTTTATTTCTTATAAATTTGTTTAAGTTCCTTACAGATGCTGGATATTAAATCTTTGTCTGATGTATAGATTGTGAATATTTTCTCCCATTCTATAGGCTTTCTGATCACTCTGCTGATAGTTTCTTCTGCTGTGCAGAAGCTCCTTCATTTAATTAAATGCCCTTTTGTCAATAGTTGCTTTAGTTGCAATTGCATTTGACATCTTCATCATGAAATCTTTACTGGGGCCTCGGTTCTGAATAATATTGCCTGGGCTGTCTTCCAGGGTTTTTACAGTGTTGAGTTTTACATTTAAGTCTTTAATCCATCTTAAGTTAATTTTTGTATACGGTTGAAAGAAAGGATCCAGTTTCAACCTTCTACATTTGGCTAGCCAGTTATCCCAACACCATTTATTGAATGGAGAATTATTTTCTCATTGCTTATATTTGTCAGGTTTGTCAAAGATCAGATGATCGTAGGTGTGCAGTCTTATTTCAGAGTTCTCCATTCTGTTCCATTAGTCTATTTGTTTGTTTTGTACCAGTACCAAGCTGTTTTGGTTGGTGTAGCCATGTAGCGTAGTTTGAAATCAGGTGGTGTGATACCTTCAGCTCTGTTATTTTTGCTTAGGAGTTCCTTGGCTATTTGGTGTTTGTCTAATTTTTAACTATTGGTAGAAATAAAGTCTCACTATATTGCCAAGGCTGATCTCAAGTTCCTTGGGCTCAAGCAGTCCTCCATTCTAGGCCTCCCTAAGTGCTGGGAATGCAGGTGTGAGCCACCATGCCCATCTTGAATTACCATGTAAACAATGAT
Organism: Cebus imitator; assembly: GCF_001604975.1. NCBI lineage: Eukaryota > Metazoa > Chordata > Mammalia > Primates > Cebidae > Cebus > Cebus imitator. The sequence goes on along the minus strand of NW_016107486.1, from coordinate 3,449,701 downwards.
ATTTTCCTCTGAATCTTCAATGCTATAAATTTCCTACTAAGTTTTGTAGTTGAGCAAATGCATTTTCTAGTACTACTTTTGGAGACTTTGATAGGTGACTTATGTTCTGAATTATTGCCTGTTTGTTACTGGTTTCATATCTAAGGAAGCACATTGCTTGGTAAACATTCTTAGCTAACATGGTTTTCTCTCAATGCCTGCACATAATATCACAGTACCATCTCTTAGCTAATATTGATGGAAAATATCAGAGACCGTGCTAATTTTCTTATTTTGCCTTGTAGTTAACCCCATTCTTCTTCTTTCATGGCTTGTAGGAAAACTTTCTTTATCCCAATTTCAACCAGCTCACTGTACTATAATAAACACTTTCTACATAGAAATTGAACTTTTGTTCAAGATAAGTTTTCTTATACTCATTTCTGCAATTTTTTCTTCTCTAGTTTTCTGTCTTCAGAAAACAATTATTTCTATGCTTGATCAACACTATGTTTCATGGCTATAATATCTTGTCTGTGATTACTTTGGTTCTGTTTCTGCAACTCTACATTGTGTACTATTTTTTTCCACTCTATCCTCCTTGTGTTTTACTCATTGATTTAAAAATGCTAATTCTACTCACTGATGTCCTTTTTTGTCATTTTTAAAGGAAGTTTTGTAGAGTTACCCTAAAATTCTTTGTTGCTTTTATACTCTTCGCTTCTGAATCTGGGCAATTCCAACCATTCTTATTAATTGCCCCAAAATAGGTTGATGAATTGTCTTTGATTTCCCCTCCCTGTTGAAACAGATGCTGTTGGAATCTTCTCTGTAATCTTTGAACTGGTTGCTTTATTTGGTTATTCAGCTGCTTGAAGGAGGATGTGAGCAGGCCCTGAGGCAATAGACAGCTGCATTCTGGGTTTGTTATTTCTGTTCATTTTCCTTTCAAATTGGTTGACTCCCCTGCCAAGGAGCACATCTCAATTTTGTCATTCTTTAGCTTTGGCACAAGTAGCTCACCCTAGCAAGATAGTTGTTGTGTCACAAAATTCTTTTAATGGGACTTGTGCAAAATGTCTTTTTGTAGCTGTAAAGTTTATCCCTTCACTTCTTTCTCCTCCCATCTTTTTTTTTTTTCTGGCAGCTTTGCCTTCTCACCACTCTTCCTGATTATGAAGCTGAATCTGCACACCAAAATAGAATAGCTGTAATGCGCCTCTTCAGCCCTGTGGCACCTGCAATTGTCTGGCTAGGGGTGGGGTATAGGCCTAGAACTGGGAGTTTCTTGTTTCTCCTACCAGTCACCCACTGCTTAGCTCCCAGGCCTCCCACTTCCAACATACAAGGCGTTAGTAAGACCTTCTAGAAACTTATTATTTGCTTCTTATACATTGTTCCTTCTTATCAACCCAGGAGCACATATATTAAAGATTAGCATTTATTCTCTTTATTCTCTTAGTATTCACCTAGATAAAACAATGGCCATTATTTAAAATTATATATTATGATTTTATGGTATGGGCTATCATTTACTTCCTCTTAGCATAAATAAAATTTATTTAAGGTTCATCTTATGCCAATGTGCCCTTACTGTATTTCCTAGCAATCTCTCTCCAACTATAGAAATACAATTTTGATTTTCTAAAAAGATAAAATGTTATTTTTAAATTAACTAATTAATTAATTTAGTTAGTTTTCGAGATGGAGTGTGACTCTTTCACCCAGGCTGGAGTGTAGTTGCAGGATCTCAGCTCTCTGCAACCTCTGCCTCCTGGCTTCAAATGATCCCCCCACCTCAGCCTCCTAAACAGTCAGAACTACAGGCATCTATCACCACACTGGATTAATTTTTTTTTTTGTATCTTTAGTAGAGATAGCATTTCACCATGTAGGCCAGGCTGTTCTCAAAAGCCTAATCTCAAGCAATCCCCCACAATTTCCTTCCAAAGTGCTGGGCTTATAGGCATGAGCCATAGGCACCTGGCCTAAAAAGATAAAATGTTAGACTCAGCAATTACAGACCACTGAGCTTGATGTGGCTTTTGAACAGCAAAGAGGGCCATGAAGTCTCATAGCATGGTAGTCACTTTCTCTGAAAAAGTCTTTTAATAATCCATTCTCTCACCACACTTTTTTTTTTAAATTAGATGTGTTGTTTCAAAATCAAATAGTAAGTAATTTCCTTCGAAAATCTTTCTATGCAGGCTTTTTATCATACTCTTCTGATATCTGATATCAATCATATTGATAACTCAGTTGAAACCAAGGGAGGGTCCAGGCATGGTGCCTCATGCCTGTAATCCCAGCACTTTGGGAGGCCAAGGCAGGCAGATTACCTAAGGTCAGCCCTTTGAGACCAGCCTGGTCAACAAACCCCATCTCAACTGAAAATACCCAAATTAGCTGGATGTGGTGACTTGTGCTTGTTGCCCCAGCTACTGGTGAGGCTGAGGCAGGAGAATCTCTTGAACCTGGATATAGAGGTTGTAGTGAGCTGAGATCATGCCACTACACTCCAGCCTGGGTGACAGAGCAAGACTCTGTCTTAAAAAAACAAAAAACAAAACAACAACAACAAAAATCTGAGGCAGGAATATTTCATCTAACACTATGTTAGAAGAACCACTACCTCCTTTTCTGTAACCACTGAGTAGTCCTAATACTACTGTCTTGGGGAAAATTCTCACCATTATCGCTGTGGGAGACAAGGAACCAAAGAGAGCCTAGGATATCAGCACCTCAGCAAAACATATGGCAGAGTATCTTCAAAATCCCCAAGTAAATCATAAAAAAACATGGGTTAAAAGTAGATGAGGGAGTGAACTTTAAAACTGGTGAAGGAATCGTATCCCAGAGGTGCTGGCAATTGGTAGATGTCAACATTTCCTAAAGTAACAATGTTAAGGAATCCTATAGGATCTTATTCTTTTCTTGATCTTGTTTAACATTGATATCACTTCCTTGAATGTTTATCATAATATTCTCAAAGCAAAAAACAGAGAGAATGATGAACACAGAAAATGGTACTGAACTATGATCTATAACTAAAATAAAAAATAGGAATAAAATATGAGATGTTTGATTTGGTTTGGCTGTGATCCCATTCAAATCTGATCTTGAATAGTGGGTTTTCATAATGCTTATGTGTCATGGGACAGACTTGGTAGTAGGTAATTGACTCATGGGGCTGGTTTCCTCCATGCTACTCTCTTGATAGTGAATAAGTTCTCATGAGATCTTATGGTTTTATAAAAGGCTTTTCCCCATTTTGTTCAGCACTTTTCCTTGCTGCTGCCATGTGAAGAAGGATGTGTTTGCTTTCCCTTCCTCCATGACTATAAGTTTCCTGAGGCATCCCCAGCATGTTGAACAATTAAACCATTCTTTTATAAATTACCCAGTCTCTGGTATGTTTTTATTAGTTGTGTGAGAATGGACTAATACAATGCTATACTTTCAAAAAATAAATTTACCTGAATAGTTATAGTATGTGGGGGACAAGGCTTTGCAATAGAATTAAACATAGGATTTTAAGCTATACATATTTGATTCAATAGTATCAAGCAAACTTATCTGGTATTAATATAAGTCCAACAGAAGTCCCAACCTCAGGATATAGAACATGTGGTCTAGACCGATTAGACACATCTGGTGTTTTCTGGAACTTTGGTGGGTAGGTGAGTGAGAAGAGGTGCTGGTGACAGTATTTTATTTATTTATTTTTTAATTGAAAATTGAGAATGTTGACTGTATAGTCTAGTTAAGAAATACTTGTTATGACTGCCAAGATTTAGGCCCCAACTTAGGAGCAAGAGTCACCTTAACCTTCCAGGAAATATTGGTTGTGACCCACTGCATGAATGGAATTTTAGCATGACATTTAACAGTGTACTTGCAAGCTTGTTTCATAAATAAGGAATTTCATTCAGGATCCATGAATGATGCAGTTTAACATGTGCTCTCAGCTTGTCTGCTGACCACCTCTCCTTTTCTAAATATGAAAGACCACAGAAAAGTATTGCAAATAACATGTTATGGGATAAATACTGTGCCCCTAAAGCTTATACATTGAGGTCACAACCTCCCATTACATCAGAATGTAACTATTTGAGGGATGTGTCTTTAAAGAATTGAGTGAAAGTGAGGTTATTAGGGTTGGCCATAAAGCAGTATGACTGGTATTCTTATATAAAGAGGACTTAGGACACAGGTATGCACAGAGGGAAGGCCATGTTAAGACACAAGGGTATAATTGGTATCTACAAGCCAAGGAGAAAGCTCTCAGAAGAAACCATCTCTGCTACCTCCTTGATCTCAGACTTTAAGCCTCCAGAATTGTGGAACATAAATTTCTGTTGTTTAAGCCACAATCTGTGGTAATTTGTTATGATAGCCCTGGAAAGCTGATACAGAGCAGTTTGATTGGCTGTAAGAAATAGACAACAAGTAACATTGCTTTGTGGCCTAGTAACACAATGTGGACTGAAGAGCATTATTTCTACTACGAGACAGTCAAGGTTGGAGAAGTATCTAATTTTATATGAGTGGGAAGTGTATTGGTGAGTAACATCACTAAAAGGCCCTTTGGATTCACATGACCAAAACTGGCAGTGACACAAGATGATGTCATAGTGCCCATATGTTTGTAAGATATGCTCTATCTTGATGTATTCAAGGATTCCTTGTAGACTGAAAAATATATCCTCCAAATCAGAGATGTCTTACTTGCCAGGTTTGTTTCCATTTATACACTCTATATTATAGTCTCAGATAAGTTATTAAGCAGAAAAATTATTCCCAAGTTTCTGCTACAGTAACTACTGTAAGAAGCATGGGTGACCAGAGTGGGCTGAGACGATAGTGGCTATGGTGAGTGAGAGTAAAAGCGGAATACAATAGAAGAATTTAAGTTTAACTTAAGACCTGCCCCTAGGCCTAATGTCTATAATGCTCCGAATAAAATTAATAAAGTTGATAATTTCAGAATTTTGTTTAGCATATTAGGGTAATATTTATTCTTACTAGTTACTAAATGCTGACATAAATTCTAGAAGTAAAAGTAAACAAAAGTTCTATTTCATTTCACTTTTACTTTCTTCAAAATTATTATGACAAATATTGGATAAACACTCATAAACATTATAAGTGCTCATTAATAGCTATAGAGCAATGTTCCATGATTGTAAACACAGTTATATACCATAAAAATAATAATTAGGCTAAGAATAATGTTATAAAACATATTCTGTTTGAGGCTTTAAAATATCAAATTAATGTAGTTTATTTTTACATGTTAAAGAAATGGAAAACCAGAGAGTAAACAAAGGAAATGGAATATTGAGAAATATATTTAAAAGAGAGCAAAAAAGTGAAGATAATTAGCTATGACTAATTAGTTATCTAATTCTAAAATGCATAAGAATATTCAATCTGATGAAAAGAATGTTATCATACACTGCCTGTGGACACATATGTCCATTTAAAAAGCAATTTCATAGTATATGTCAAGAAACTTTAAAATGCGTGTTTCCTTTTATTCAGTAATTCTCCTTCTAAAAACATATTCAATAGAAATAAGTAGAAATATGGTCAAATTGTTACTTAAAATTGTCAAACACTGAAAAAATTAAAACATTAGGAAACAAAATGAATTACTAACATTCAGAAAATAATCACTTGGTAATTAAAAGAGCATTTGTAAATAATATCCAATGCGAAAATTCCTGGAATAAAATGTTAATCTGGAATAGAACAATGTATATTACAATTAAGTGTATATAAAATAGTAAAACTGGTATGTGTATTTTTATTTGATCATAGTATTATTATTTTAATTGTTTTGATTGTTATAAACGCATTTTTCAAATTGCCTACTCCCTGGCACATTAATTTTATAATTAAAAATATTTATACAAACAAAGCACAAAGTATAAATGTGTTGCACAGAAATTCTGAGAATACAAAAAGTGAATCTTTTTAAATTAATTTTCTTGTTTCGCATTTTTGGGTTTTGAAATTCTTATGAAACATCTAGCTTTCTAAGTAAGCAAATGTCTTCTCTTTATTTTCCTTTTCTGAATGTTAGGGAAATGTCTGCATCAGATCTTTTGCCAGAAATAAACTAGATTATATTTAAAAAGCTCAAATGTATGCTCTCATAATAAAAATATTATCTACCTATTTTTTCCATTAATCACTTATTGATTAAAAAAATCATTACAAGTACAACAAATGCTGCCAAGATATAAACAGCATAAAAATAGGAAACATGTATTCATTGTCATTTTCCTATTTCAGTGGATATTAAGATATAATCTGTAAAAGGGGCTGTCGAAAGTGTAGCGTTTACTACTCTATTCAAAGTCTGTGACTTGTTAGTACTTTTATATTGGTAAGGTTACTATGAAACAGTGGAAGTACACTGGACACTAACTAAAAAGATAAAGATCAATAGTTTTAGCTGTGTTGAAATTGCATCATTTCACTTTAGGAAAGTAATTTAATTTTCTGCTAAAAAAAAACCTACATTATTTATAGATACTTCCTAATTTGTTTATAATTATCATGCTTTCTTTGTAATGTGAAAAGCATGATGGCAACTTCACTATAAATTAAAAATATACAGGGAATGATTTTGAAGTAAAATATTACATTGACTATGTAAGAGATCTTAAACTTTTCTTAGAAAAAATTCTGAGTTTTTTAATTTAATATTATTTCTATTTTCAAATACACTGTGACATACAAGAAATAATCGACTCTAGTCATACATGGGAAATATGACTGCAACACTGAGATCTTCATACAGCAAGAGAGCTCAGATCTTTTTACAGCTATTAATCAAAAATTGTCATAAAACTAATTTATTATCATAAAATTAATTCTATCAGTTTAAAAAGAATTTTAAAATATATTTTGCATTTGTTCTTGTCCCTTCACCAACTTCTTCTTTCTGCTTTTATCCCAAAAGCAATTCAGTGAACTTAATGAATGCAGAAATGCTCAATTTAGAGTTGGAAAGAAAAGGAACACTAAATTAGATCTGACATAGCATAAATATTCTATCCTCCCCATGGAGTTAATGTGATTAAGTAAGTATTCCAATTCCAAGTAAGAGGGAAATAAGATGCATTTTTGGCTTTACATTTATTAGCTTTCTTGTTTGGTTCATTGTTTTAAGAGAAAATGAAGACATGCTACTGAAATATTGAGTATTTAAGGATATATTTGCTGATTGTTTCCTACGTGTACTATGCTGATTTGAAAACAGCCTAGGTAATAGAAAAGGATTTGTTGGCAACTTCACTAGTAAAAAAGTAAATGATAATAGGAAAGGAAATCAAAGAACAAATGTTATCTGGAGAAAGCTATAGGAAGGAAGAGAGGGTGAACTCTGATAATTCAAGGAAAGATAAAAAAAAAAATGAAGACAGCAATTTCCTAAGAGTACAGATAAAGTGAAAGAATGATGGTAAATTTGAAGTATTATAAAGGCAAAATTGTAAAAACACTAGGATCAATGAAGAGATATTGAAATAGGGTAAATGAAGAATAGTGATTTTTAATTAATAATGCTAAATAGTCAAATATGTTATTTAAAAAAGAGTGCAAATAATATACATTAATATGGGAGAAACTAGCATGAAGGAAAACAACCACCTCTTAAGGTACAGATTCTGATGAGAAAAATCTGTATTTGAGAACATCACTACTTTTTTCTGATCATATTTGTTTATAAGTGATTCATGTATTACCTATGGAATAAAACAATTTGATCTAGAGTATCTGGTTGTCAGCAGGTTCAGGGTAGCTGCATCTACACTCTGCTTTTGGGCCTTGTTTTTTGGTGCTCCAAGCCTTGCTAGCCTATAGCTGAACACAATGTTTTTGATCCATCTCTTTTACTACATCGCTTGCTGTTTCTATGAGCATGACTTGCCTGTTACTTCGGTTTAACATCAATCACCATGCATGGCTTCCATTAGTGTTCCAGCTGACAACTTCAGGGTTTCTTTGGGGGAATTTTTTCATAATCGCATTCCTGTAGATCCCAGCATTAAGAACTATTATAGTTATATCAGAAAAAGGAAGCTGTGCCATCCATCAGGTAACCCTGTTAAATTAGTTCAAATGTACATATGCATTAGTAGCAAAATATACCATTGTAAGAATTTAGAAAACATCATGTTGTGCATGATTAAAAATACACAATTTTTATTTGTCAATTTACAAATAAATGAATTAATTTATTATGCTTTTTCTGTGACAGAGTCTTGCTCTGTCCCCCAGACTGGAATGCAGTGGCACGATCTCAGCTAACTGCAACCTCCGCCTCTTGTGTTCAAGAAATTCTCCTGCCTGAGCCTCCTGCATAGCTAGTATTAAAGGGGTGCACCATCATGCCCGGCTAATTTTTTGTGCTTTTAGTAGAAACAGGGTTTCACCATGTTGGCCAGGCTTGTCATGAACCTGACCTTGTGTTCTACCCGCCTTGGCCTCCCAAAGTACTGGGATCATAGGCATGAGCCACTGTGCCCAGCCATGAATTAATTTTAAAAAGAATTTAGATTCAGATATCAATGTTAACTTGGAACTGGTCCTTTATTGGTGATAAACCATCCTCCTTCGTGGTCATTTTCACCTGGGTTTCGCTTTTAAGACTCTTTTTGTTCAAACTGTAATTTCTTTTGCCAACTTGTTGAAATAAAAATATGCTATAATAATCCTCAAATATGAATTATTAAAATATGCTTAGGTTTCAAGATGCACTGCCATATTCTCCTGGCTTGAAAATTTCTCTGTCCTTGAAACATGCAGGAGACACTATCCTAAAACATGTCCTAAAGCATGCAGGTATTTACCACTCTCTAGTCTACATGTTAATTATCTATTTATATGTTTTTTCTCCTACTACACTTCAAACTTCATGAGGGCAGAGCATTTTTTTTGTTTTTGGCTTTTCTTTGAATTCTCTGCAGTGCCTAGTACGGTATGATGCATACGGTAGGCACTCAGTAAATATTTATAAAAAATTGTGCTAACAAATGCAAACCTATTTCCTGAGATGATTCATCTTACACAATGTGCACTAAATCCAGTGATAGTATTCCTCAGAGAAATTCAATCCAATTTAAAAGCATTACTTTTTAAACAGCAATTATATTATAATAAAATTTCATATAATGCTATTGTAAGCAAAAGGACTGTTTAGAGGTGACAGGTGTAGAATTCTATTAATATTATTAAATGTATTAATATAATTATATATATCCACTTCTAGTGTTAAGGATAACAAAGCTTCTAGTAATACCTCATATCATTAAAATTATCTAGCTTTATAAATCTGTTTTTAAATGGTTGCTTATTTTCTCCACAATAATGGGAAGCACAAAATATCTAAGTTAAACAGTATTTGGTAGAGTTTTAATCTTTTAAATGTTCTAAATTCTCTGTCCCCATACTTAAGATTTTAGATGCTGAGGTAATTGTCTGTTAAAACCAACTGAAAAGGCAACAGACTGAATGATTATGTGGTAAGATTCAAACACATCAGACTGTGGGGAATAGAATGGTTTGATGGTAGCTACATACCCTGCACTGATTCAGTTCTAGCCAAGTGCAGTTAGACCTGAGCAATTTTGCCTCTGTGGTTTATTTGAATTGGTTTACTGTTAAGGGATACTGTCACTCCATGTCATCGTTTTATGATTTCCCTTTACAAAGAGCTCATGGATTAAATAAGCATCCTTTTTTCGAAGCATATGTTTACAATGACCTTGTCACACCAGTGAGGAAGTATTGCCATATGGTTGGACTAAATGAGGCTAGACTTTAGACAATGGACTTCCGAAACCTGGGAACACAGGGAAAAAGGGGAAAGGTGGTGGCAATCCTTTCTATTTTAGGATTGGAATTGTAGTGATCACTTAGGTGATTATATCTATGTAGAAAAGAAAATGATAAAAACATAGAATGTTTTGATTTGGTATGTTTGTCAGGTAGGGTGAGGAAAGTAAGTGAGACTTTGAATAAAAAGTCACTCTGAACTTTAAGAGTATGACCTTGAACAAAATGTAAAATCGCAAGGTATTCTTGAGGGATAGAAATGAAAGCAGTGGGAAATTATGAAAGAAGTATAGAATATTGTACTCTTCTCACTTTTGCAATTTTGATTTCTCATGCCTTAAAATGTACATTTCATGAACAATACCTGCCTTTAACAAACATGAAACAGCTTCCAATTTGAAAAATCATCTAATAAGAACTGAACTGATGAAAAGCAAGAAGGTATTTGTCTTTTATTTTTTTTGTATTGGAAGCTCCTTATTTTGTATTTCAAATCTATCTGTTTCATATTAATAGATATAAATACATTGGATAACTAAAAGTATGTGTTTTCAGTTCTTGCTGCATGCATGCATGGAAACAGAATTGTGAGGCAATGCTGTCTCTGAGTTAGTATGAAATATTCAGCTCTCAAGGTCTTTTGGCAGCATTCCATATCAGTGCTACAGAGATTATCTTCTATAACTTCCTTTTCTAAACTACCTTGAGTATCTTATTTTTATTTCAGAATATGATTTATAGAAAACAGTTAAAATACATAAGGTTAGGATTTACTATGATATTTAAATTCTAAGTAAAAATGTAGAATTTGTTCATATTGCTCCATATTCAAGACCAAAGTCTGCCCTTAATCACTAACACAATTTTCAATGCAATGATAAGGGTCACTGGAAGGGACTGTTTGGTTGGGATGCTCAGAGCTGAAGCTCTGCATGAACTGAGGCCACAGCCCTGGCAGGCGGGCAGGAGCAGCCTCTTCTCATGCCTCTAATGATCTGTGAAATGGCATGAATCCAGGACAAGACTCACCCCTGTGAGTCCCACAGAAATTTAAAAATGTCCTTCAGAGCATTTCTTTTTGTCAAAAATGTGATTTCTACATTGCTATTTCAATTTTATTTGGCCACTTCTCCTCCAGTAAAACCAGTGAAAAATACAGTATATATTCTTAAGCTTGACAGTTACTGTGGAACCACCATTTATCAGCACTAAGACAGATCTTCACACTGTCTTTCCTCTTCTAATCCAGGCTTTTTTCTTCCAAGTTGCAAATTATATATTTAAACTAAAGTTTCCTAGTGTGCCTGTAATTCAAATACTGACATTCCGTTTTACTCTTAAGCAATTAATTTCCTATAGAGAGGTTAATTTCCCCAGTACTATTTTGTATTCCAAAGAAAATTAATAATAAAGTCTCTAATATTATTATTTTAGAGAATATTTAAATATAAGACAACTACATTTTATTGCAAATATTTAAGAAAGAAAAGTTGTAGTTTTAACTTTCAATACAATTATCAGAAATATCATGGAATTTATTAGTGCCTCTTTTTGAAACATTGTGACGTACCATATATGTGTGAAGCGTTATCATCATAGTTACATAGGCAAAGATATCCATTGTTCTCAACATCATTCCTGAATTACACACACTGAAATCATTTCATAAAATTTGGTGCAAGCACTACAGAATGTGTACTTTTCGGAAGGGATTTTCTAAAGCTTTTCTGACATTCACCTAAACCTTGAATATAACTGACAATGTTTTATTTTCAAAATCTTGCAGCAAACCCAGAAAATAATACAAGCAACTTATGAAATTTGCAGACTGTTAGAATCAGAAAATTAAAAAATGGCCAACTCTTAAGCATGGCTTTAGTTAAATAGGTAAAACATCATATAATTTGTAAACAGAGAGTTATGTTACAGTCTGATTTCTAGTTGAGGGTCCTTTGGCAAGTAGTAAATTGGCAAGTAGTAAATTATTCATAGGAATAGGTTGGTACATGCAGCAGACACTATGTTAAGCACTTTACAAGCAAGTTTTTCCTTTTCTGAGACAGAGTCTCTCTCTGTCACCCAGGCTGGAGTGCAATGGTGTGATCTTGGCTCACAGCAACCTCCCCCTCCCAGGTTCAAGAGATTCTCCTGCCTCAGCCTCCCAAGTAGCTGGGACTACAAGCACCTACCACCATGTCTAATTTTTGTATTTTTAGTAGAGATGGTGGTTCACTATGTTGGCCAGGCTGGTCTTGAACTCCTGACCTTGTGATCTGCCCGCCTCTGTCTCCCAAAGTGCTGGGATTACAGGGGTGAGCCAACGCACAGAGCCACAAGCAAGTTTTTCAAAAGCTCACAGTAGTCCTTTAGGTTACTAGTATTATCTCTGTTTTGCAGATCAGTAAACTGAGACTCGGAAAGGTTGTGTAACCTGCCCAGTGTTGTGATATCTGGGAAATGGAAGAAACTGTTTTTAACTTAAGTATACTGAGTATCAAGTTAGTTCTAAAAGTCTCAGTTTCCAGGTCATTTCTAGCTCTTTCTCAGCATTTTTTTTTTTTTGAGGCTCCTTTAGAATAATAGGCTAACAGAAAAGTTTTGTAAAGAGTAAACTGGTAGTCATTTATGTGATTTCAGAGAGTCTCTTCCAGGTCTGTAATTCTGATTTTGTCATTTAACCAGGTCAGAAATACAGGTCTTATGAATGTAGAATTTGGATTTCTGTGGTTCTAGAGATTCCCAAACTTGGCTTCAATTATTCTAATAAGTTATATCTAGAGACTCTTTGAAAAAAAAGCATGGTGATGGAAGATAAGTTTGTTTTTCTTTAATAGTCTCTGAACTCCAGTGCAATTATACTTGATCTGCAGATTCACAGCTTGAATAATAATGCACATTTGCATTCAGAAATATTTACTAAGAGCTTAGTACAATTTATACACTGTGCTATGAACTATGTTCAGGGGATATAAAGGAAAAATAGTTATAGACTCTGCCCTGAAGAAGTTCATAATCTAATGAACAGATGGTAAATTGACATTTTAAAAACAGTGTCATTGAATTTGACAAAAAATAAAAAATACATAGAAATATGTATAAATCGTCTAAGAAATGCCAACATTGTCAGCTGTGAAACACATGCACATTAAAAAAATGGATCTTTTGCATTTAAGGTCATTTTCAAACAGAAATCTGTATACTGGCATAATAAAGTTCATTTTTTCAAATGGCACCAATTCATCGAGTCACTAGTGAGCACCTATAGAAGTTACCTTTGAATACAACTAACAAGGGATGTGAAGGACCTCTTCAAGGAGAACTACAAACCACTGCTCAAGGAAATAAGAGAGGACCCAAACAGATGGAAAAACATTCCATGCTCATGGTTAGGAATAATCAATATTGTGAAAATGGCCACACTGCCCAAATGCACAGGGGAGGGATAGCATTAGGAGAAATACCTAATGTAGATGATGGGGTGATGGATGCAGCAAACCACCATGGCACGTGTATACCTGTGTAACAAACATGCACGTTCTGTACATGTGCCCCAGAACTTAAAGTATAATAATAAAAAAAGAAAAAACAGTTGCCTTTCTCCTAACATAGAAAATAAAATATAACACACTATGACACACTTAACAGCTAACTTAGTGTGCTCGAAAACAAACTAATAATATTGCTTTAGGAACTTTTATTTCACCTGTATTTCCTGGTGAACAGCAACTTCTTCCCAAGTTATGATTCTCAAGACCGCTTTTCTTTCACCTCTATCAGCCATTATAGTGTGCATTTTATTTTGTATACATGAGACTGAGTGAATGACACAAATTATTATTTCTGTATTTATTATGGTTATATTAATGATTAGAGGTCCAGGCCTAAACACTTCTAACACTTAAAAATTTTTTTTTCTTTCTTTTTATTGTTATTTTGGAGAAACAGGGTCCCACTATATTGCCCAGACTAGTCTTGAGCTCTTACGCTCAAATGATCTGCCTGCTTCAGCTTCCCAAAGCACTAAGATTATAGTCATGAGCCACCATGCTCAGCCCCCAAATGCTGTATATGATGTATTTTAATGCACATTGCTTTACATATTTCTAATGAAATCAAGACAAGTTGTCTTTCCCTTAATTTATAACTTAGACCCTGAACTCAAGGAGGATGATTAATTTGTCAAAAATTCACATAGCTAATGATTAGCAAAGCTGGGATCTGATTCCAGGCCTTGCTCCAGAGGTTATGTTCTATACCAGAGAGCCAATTTTGGAAGGGTGGAAGTGTTTCTACAAATGAAAAAAAAAGAAGGACAGACATTAAAGCAGTGCTATGGTCTTTGAAACTAGGAAAGTGGAAGTATACATAGACATGTTTAAAGTTTCTTATGTGGAGATTGGGAATCAGCTGAAACTTTAGGCTGAAGAGAATCCAAAACAATAAGAAGTGAGAAGTGATGAGAGAGGAGTAAGACTTTAATTCAAGGCCTGGAGTGGTGGCTCATGCCTGTAATCCCAGCACTTTGGGATGCTGAGGCAGGCAATCATCTGAGGTAAGGAGTTCAAGACCAGCCTGCCTAACATGGTGAAACCCCGTTTCTACTAAAAATACAAAAAAAAAATTATCTGGTGTGTTGGCACAAGCCTGTAATCCCAGCTACTCAGGAGGGTGAGGCAGGAGAATCGCTTGAACTTGGAAGGTGGAGGTTGCAGTGAGCTGTGACTGTGCCACTGCACTCCAGCCTGGTGACAGAGCAAGACTCTGTCTCAATTTAAAAAAAAAAAAAGAAAAAAAAGAAAAAGACTTTAATTCAGTTCATTTTACTTTCTTGTGTCTATCCTCTTTATTCTCTAAATTGATACTGCATACCCATACCAGAATTATGGTCCTTGAATTATCAATCCCCTGTCCAAACCATCACCGTTTTCAAATTCAAACTTTTATTTTATTTGCTTCTAACATCCTGTATTTATAATTAGGCTTCTCCCCACCTGTTTTCCCTCCCTTCAACACTACTCATTCATATCCAATGACATGCTTTCGTGTACCATCTCATCCCTTTTTGTAGTTTAGGGCTTTTGGCTTGCTCTGTTCAACACTCTTTTATATCCCTCCTTGATCTTCCCATTCATTCAAGATTAAACTCCACTTTTAAGCCCTTTTTTTAAAAAACAAAATACAGTCTTTTCTAATAGTATTTTTTTGGCAATTATGATACAATGCACAACACCCTCTAATTTAACACATACTTATCACCTTATTTCATAATAAGTTGCTTCTATCTTTCCAGCAGATTATAAGCTTTGTAAGGTCCAATATTATGTCTAATTTTTTTCAAAACGTGTGTGGCACAGCAAAGAAAGCAAGACAGTTGCCAAGTGAACATTCAGTTAATTGAAGTTGCAATTGAACACTTAAGAAGCTGCATATTAACAGGGGCAAATAACTTGGTAGCAAACACACACAGATGCATAAGGAATATAGAATATAGAAGTGATAAGTAGCTCATTATCTATGAGACAATATGAGTGGTTCAGATTCACAGTTGTTGAGTCTAACCTGGGGTTGCCAAAGGATTTTGTTTTATTTAATTGCTCATTTCTCTCCATATAAATTCTGACATCTAAGTAAATTGGTCCAATTTTACTTCATTAATCAAATTAGTCTGGGTAATGCACAGTTCTTTTCTTTTCTCTGTTATTTCAGTTTTATTCAAGATAGCCAAACTATTGTTCTGGCTCATGAAAAGAAAAAATGCCTTTTAAAGTACATAATAAGTATATGTACTAGCCCAAACAGAGCTGGCTGTCTTCTTCCCAATATAATCTCAACTTTTGTCACATTGCATTGAGATTTTTGGTGGTCTTCACTAGACTGAGAGCTACTTGGGAACAAAGACATCTGTGTACTTAGAGTGAAATATTGCTTAGCACTATAGACACAGAAAAATCATCTTTGGGTAGAAGTGAGAGGGCTTTAGTATGTCTAGATACTTTGTAATAAACAATGTGGGGAGTAGAAAATGAGAAAGAATCTTTTGGGTTTAGATCAGAATTTTAAATAAAGAGCTGTGATGTCCTTGTTCATGGGCAGGCATCCTGGCATAATTCAAATGAAATAATCCTCATGAGACATAAGAATTCAGAGGGAGGACAGTGGACAACTTGTATGATTGTCCTACCTCTGTCCCTTTCACTTGAAGACTCTTATTATAGGACTCGTAGATTCTAAATCTTGAAGGCAATGTATTTTAATGAGTAATGATCTTTATGATTCTTCACCAGTCACTTACTCATACGGAGAAGTCCATAAAAATTGTTTTCCATTTTTAAACTTTTTTAATTAAAAAATTTTATTAATCATTTTTTTCCATTAATGCCTTACTTGGGTACTCAAAAATTGAATTAAAACACTAATATATAACCATAAATCTTTAAATCCCTTCATTTTCATATCCACATGTTTAGTGGGTGTTAATTTAGTGCTATTATATGCCAGGCATGAAGCAATGAGTCAAGCACTAGGAATTTACCCACAAATACAATAGCATCCCAGCCATTCAGTGTGGGAAGTGCAAATAAATAACAATATGGCATAGTAATGTAAGTCCAAGGTGCTTTGAGATCATAGCAAAGTGGAGCCTATTTCAATCCGGGGTGGTCAGAAAAGACTACCAAAAGAAAAGTGACCCAATGTCCAAGGGCCACCAGCTCACTCATGCAGTGACTGTCCTTTATACAGAATTGAAAATAAGATATGGTTGGTAAGTTATAGATTTCAATTGACAATGACAAATGCTGGTAATAACACGTTTGCTTGGCTGTTTTAATGAACTATAATAAGCAAATACAATGATGATAATTTTAGTTCATTAAAGCTTATTTTCATTTTAAATTAATGAAAGTATGTAACCAAAGAGATCAAACATGGCAATTATCAAGTGGGCAAGATCGTCAGAAAACAAACCCTGATATTGACTAAAATGCCTAAAGATCCCCTTAGTTTATCTGTGCCTTTGGGCAGAGCAAGACAAATTCAACATTTTGTAACAAAATCACCTCATTTTCTTTTATTTAGATGTCACAAATAAGGAAAAGTGTTAATATATGCTCTTTGTAAATTTGTACAAAATTTAGAACTATGTAATTAAAAATGGAAATTCTGCATTATACCACAAAAGAAAAATAATAACTATCAACACTGAGTATAGTCTTTTTCAATCTTTTCTATATATTATCATTCTTTTGAAATTGCAATCAAAAAAGAACCTATCTTTTTCACTCACCATTATATCTGACATATTTTCATATATTAAAAATCTCTAAATCATGAGTTTAATAGCCATATAATAATATTTATCATTTAGGTCTTCTGCCTAATAACACATTGCCTGCAGTCTAATAATTTTGAAAAGCTAGAGTATTACATTAAATGGAAATGGAAAATGTCTCTGTTTATTTATTTACTTATTTATTTCTAATTTTTTTTTTAGAGACAGTCTCTTGCTTTGTCACCCTGCCTGGAGTGCGATCATAGCTCACTGCAGCCTTCGGCCCCTGGGCTCAAGGGATCCTGCTGCCTCAGCCTCCTGAGTAGCTGGGACTGTAGACAGTGGCAGTCAGGCAGACTATTTTTTTTTTTTATTTTTTGTGGAGAAGAGTTTTTGCTATCTTGCCCAAACTGATCCTTTAAATACAATACAATATAATTTTTGCACATTGATTTTTGTATCCTGAGAATTTGCTGAAGTTGCTTATCAGATTAAGGAGAATTTGAGCTGAGATGATGGAGTTTTCTAAATATAAAGAGGTTAAGACATTGCTGTTTTGAAAATATACTTTTTAGCAACAATGGCCTCTAAATAAAAATGTTGAAACTTGCTTTCTAATCTGTGATTTTTATCAGTTCTATAAAATGAGGCTTATTTTCATAGTCACTTTTCTTCATAATATATAATTATTAGCAAATTTTATGAAATCAAGAATAAAACCTAAAGGCATGTGTATTATTTTGTTCTCACACGGCTATAAGGAACTGCCTGAGACTGGGTAATTTACAAAGGAAAGAGGTTTAATATACTCTTTATTTCACATGGCTGGGGAGACCACAGGAAACTTACAATCATGGTGGAAGGGGAAGCAAACGTACTTCTTCACATGATGGCAGGAAGGAGAAGTGCTGAGGTAGATCCCCTTAAAAAACCATCAAATCTCATAGAACTCACTCACTATATTGCCCTCATGATTCAACTACCTCCCACCAGGTCCCTTCCATGACACATGGGGATTATGGGAAAAACAAGATGAGATTTGGGTGGGGATACAGGCAAACCATATCAGCATGTATATATTTTATACATTCATGAAGATCTGATATATGATGTATAACACAATATAGTGATTTGTAAAGTTATTCTGAACTCCCTATATATGTGTTTGCTTTATTTTTATTTTTATGAAATAAATTTGCAAATAGTGGTGGACAAAGGTACATAAAACTTCATAATTCATTATTTTGAAGGGAAGGAATAACCGTATCTTGCAAATTATTTGTTATTATCTCACTGTATTTTTCTTTTTGGCAGGCTGTGTGTGTGTGTGTGTGTGTGTAGGCACATAGACACACACACACATATATGATGGTAATTGCACTAATTACTATTTTAATCTCACAATTGTTCAACTCATTTTTTAACAAGTTTTTATTACTCTGTAATGCGTGATTGAATGACAAGTCACAGTTGTAGTACAGATTCTTATTTATGCCAACTAAATTCAGTAATTAATCTCTAACAAGAATAACTTTAAAAATGTGAGGGATACTTGAGATTTAATCAGTAATAGTCCATATAGTTTTATCAGCATCTATATAAATCTGTAGGGAAATTTTATTGCCTTTATGCATATTATAAAAGATGCTTAATTTTTGTTTACTTTACTCCCACCAAATGCCAGCTCTTTTCCAACCTGCTTATTTTAACTGACTTGGTTGTCAGTTTGAAGATACATGGTTGCAATGATAAGCTAAGTATTTGTTGCTAGAACTAACAGTTCTTGCTGAAAAAAAAATGAGCAGAATTACATACAATAATGGGTTTTACAAACAGCAACTGAAGTAACAAAATAGCATTCCTTGTCTAGGAAACGGCTTCTCAGTGTATTTGGTATGGGAAAGGAGCCACATTTTGCTATATACATGAATGATGAACCGTGCTGTTAGGAGACTTTTTAAAAACACAAATATAATTATGTTATAGAGTGCTTAAAATAATTCTTTCTGTCATCTGTGGCAGAATATGGCATAACAACCTTATCCTAGCAGCTAGGGCAGTTTACGATGCCCCTCCCTGCCTCTGCAGTCCATCCCCAACCCTCCATTCCACCATCTGCCAGCCTCCCTACTCTTACTCTGTTCTTCAGACATCTTATTGTTCTCCAATGTCATTCATACTCCTTACACTTTTTCCTGTAATGCTGTTTTGTCTGCCTGAAATATTTATCTTCCTCCTTAGAGCACAGTAGAATCTCATGCATCTTTCAAGGACCAAGCAGGTTGTCACATAATTTCTGAATTTCCCCCCAACGCCGTATGAGAGGTGAAAAAAAGGAAATAGAAAACACTGGCGTAAAATGAACAGCAGTGTTTCCCTGTATCATTCATTTACTAGGATTTCCAAATATCTGCACAAGACAAACAATGCACCTATTTTTTCCTGGACATCAGCCAGGATGTGTGGAATATCTCTGCTCCTCTAAATAACTGGTGCTTTTAAAAATCATTCAGCTAACTCAATGAGCTCAATAAATCAGTATTACATTTTGAGGACATCTTTCTTTTGCACCTGACTAGAACATTTTTTTCTACCATGACACTGGCCCTTCTGTAAGAAAATAAAACAAAATAATAAAAATAAAAATGAAAACAAAAGCATATAAAGAGTCTATATAAAAAATTCCTAAATTTAGAACTGTTGGCACAAGTCAGATGGAGAACTCTCATGATTGACAGACTTCTTTAAGCAGCTTGGCTGGATCTTAATTAATACAGCCATTCTGCAACTAAATATTGCTAGGTAATGCTTTAATGAAATTTTCATGTCTAGAGATTTTCCTATATTCGTGGGGTCAAATGATTCACAATTTTAATGGCTTTGGATAAATTGTTACAAATTGATTTTCAAAGGTGTTATATCCACTTTAAACGTCCCAGCCATCTTGAATGATTTAACAGTCTCTTCATCGTTACCACCAAAATTAGCTAATTTATTATGTAAAATTGTTTATTATAATTTGTTTTTCTCTATCAAGAGTAAACATACTTCGTAGTTTGTTTATTGGTCTTATTATTTATTCCAATGTGAACTATCTGTTATATCTTTTGTCCTTTCTTTTCAATCTGAATGAAAAGTGTATGTGTGTGTATATGTGTGTGTATGTGTGCTTTCCTTTATCCAATGTAGTTGCATTGAGATGTTTCCCCAAGATTTCATGGCTCTTATGTTTTCGTTTTTAGATTAAAAATATTACAGGTGTAGTGAAATAGCAACTGTTGTGGACAATATGGAGAAATTTGATGAAATTAATTATTTTTAGGAGAATCCACATGTAACTGCCCACACACACCTAAAATGTATTGATTCATGTCCTGGTATCATCCTATATCTATCCTGTATCACACCTTGTTCTGCATTTTAATCAGCAATATGGATAGTCATATAGTAAAGAGTCCCACAGGATTTAAAATACTTTATAACTAACTGAATTAAGATTGAGGATGGTCTATAGGTGTTTCAAACAAATTAAAATTTAAGAGTGAACATTAAAAAAACTCTCACTGTGAATTTTTAAAAATGCTCTATCAAGAGGTTAATCTGTAGCAATTCACATGGAAAAAAAGAGCAGAGTGTGACTACAGACTTAACAGGAACCAAGATAGTGCTGTGACTGACTAATTAAAACTCAAATAATCTTGGGCTACACTTTATGTTTATAGTTCCTAAATAATTGGAAGCAATATTCTCATCTGACAATCAGGTTCAGGCCATAATCATGAGTGTCAGGGATGTGGAGTTTAATTCTGTACTGATCATGACAGGAGTGAATTGTGGGAGTTAATTTACGTTATTATATTTTAACAAAATTAAAATAATCCTGAGGACATCCGGAATGCTAGAATTTGGATGTTAAAGGCTTTAGGAATTATGTTATGTACATTATGTAAAGAAATGTTATTTAGTGTGGTAAAGTACTAAAGGGATGTGTGATATCTGTTTTTTAAAAATGTGATGAGTGTGAGTCATATAGAAAATTAACTGGATTTGTTTTTGTGTTATTCAATTCTGGGTAAGAATTTATTATAACTATCCAGTCAAGAAATAGTTTGCCTCTCTTTCTTCCCTATTTCCTCCCACAGTCTGCAAACATATGAGTATAGAACATTAATATTCCAGACACTGTAACAGGACTTCATGGCAGAGTTTTTAATATGGTATCATCTTCATTGTCACAGAACTCCCAATCTAACAGTGTTGACATGTTATCTGTCTATCTGTCTGTCTATATGTCTGTCTGTCTGTCTGTCTCTCTCTCTCTCTCTCTTTCCATCTTCCAAGGTGTACACAAGATATAGAGACTACCAAAAAGGAAATTTAATTATTTAAGCGAAATCTGACTAACATCTGTGTTGAATGGCGTATGACACAGCCATTTTAAAATTTATAATCACAATATCTCTGGGCTACTTTCCAAAAATAATGTACATAGTCTTTTAAAGGTATATATATTCTATATGCTACATACATATATATATTATATGATTATAGAAAAATGGAGGATGTAAAAACAACTAAAAATGTTTAAAATGAAGAGTAATGTTATTACTGATTAGTAAATTTGGAAATGAGCTTCCTAGTTGTCAGAACAAAGAAAGTAACATTTTGACTTAACAAACTTCCTATTAAGAAAGGAGGAGACATGCATATTTTGGGGGAGGAAAAAAGGAATCTCTTTGTATTGATGTTTAATTTTTTGAACAAAAAAGAAATGAATTACTTTTCAAAGTTGCCTAGGTAAGACTGTATACATACTTGAAAATTAAGTAATTAACTAAGGATAATCTAATTTCAAATAAGGATGGCATAAAGTGTTACGGAAACTAACAAACCACCTGTGAGATTTACTATAGAAGATGCAATGAAGATTATCAAGAACTGAAAGGAATAACATTCTACATTTGACTCTAACTCTCTTCTTCCCAAAGCTTCCTAGTTCCAAGAAGTGCTGAGGGAGCAGCCAATGTCTGAACAGATGGGATTCTCCTGAGTGTGCTTACTAGTTCACCTGGGCTTCTCAAATTGGCTCTCTCCTACTTTGAAAGTCGTTTGTATCAGCATTTTCAAGTTCTTTTATCAGCAGACACCAAATGTTATATGCACTTAGAAATTATCTTCTATCAGATTTAAATTTATTAAAGTGCAGTCTGACCAGCCACAATGTATGTCCCTTTGCATTAACAATCCTAACTTCTTCCTTCTAAAATATATTTTCCTTATACTCAGCTCATATGTTAAACTGAATTTAATGGAAACAAATGAGAAGAAATGCTTAAGATAAACAAAATATGTACTATTTTGGGGGGAATCTACTATCCCATTGTCTTAATATCATTCACCTGATTTTTCTCTAGTATAACACAGGAAGAGTGTTAGCTATTTGAAGGATACACCAAAGATGAATGGAGAAAAAACTCACCACAGACTTCTAATTCACTTATTAAAAGATATTTACTGATTCCTATTTTGTACCAGACATTGTGAGAAGTTATGAAGACAGAGCGTTTAAAAAGTCAGGCATAACCTTGAAAGTTTTTGTTCTAGTGAGGAATATAGATGATAAATATGTAAACAAATATATGGAAATAATAGTTACAGATTGTGATAAAAAACAAAGATGATTATTAGGTTGGCATTATGAAAAAGAATGATTGGCATTTTGGTGTGGGATAAATTAGGCTATAAATATTAGCCAGGAAGGTTTTCTGAGATGGTGACATTTAATCTGAGTCTCCCCTCCCATCCCCTCCCATCCCCTCCCTTCCTCTGCTCTCCTCTTAAAGATTCAGACAAGTCTAGTTAGGCAAATACCTATATTGGAGGATTCCAATAAAAGGAAATGGCAAGTACAAAGGCATAGATGAAAGAAGGTCAGAGTGGACCCCGGGATGATCAACAAGACAAAGCAGTGGGCAAGAGTCATTTCATGCAGGATCATGGTAAAGAGTTGGAATTTTTTTCTAAGAGAATTAAAGGTCATTGGAGGGTTCTAGCCACAAAGGAAACAGTTTCTGATTTATAAATTCAGAAGGGTACCTCTGGCTTGAATACCTTAAGTAGATGGAGAAAGGTCAAGATCAGAAGCAGGAGATTAATTATGAAATTACTGAAGTAGTAACGATTGGGCATGTAAACTTGTACAACTTTTAGTTTGAGAATTAAAAACAGAACTACCCTTTGATCCAGCAATCTCACTTCTGGATATCTATACACGGGTAAATAAATCTTTATAATTAAAGACATCTGCACTCATAAGTTTATCACAGAGCTATTCACAATAGCAACATCATTGAATCAATCTAAGTGTCCATTAGTGGAGGACTGGATAAAGGAAATGTGGTGTATATATATATATATATATACACAAAGGAAGACTACTTGGTCATAAAAAAGAATGAAATTGTCTTGTTTTCAGCAACACAGATGGAACTGGAGGCCATTATTTTAAGTCAAACAAGTCAAACCCAGAAAGTCAAATACTGCAAATATTATAAGTGGGAGCTAAACAATGTTTACTCATGGACAATTGAGTATGGACATATAGACATTGTAGACTCTGAATAATGCGGGGGTTAGAGGAGGGTGGATAATGATAAATTACTTAATGAGTACAATGTATGTTATTCAGTTGATGTATACTCTAAATCCCCTGATTTCATCACTATACAATTTCTACATGAAACAAAATTGAATTTGTACTTCATAAATTTATATAAGTATAAAAATTGAAGTAGAATCATTGACTTGGACATGGATGGTGAAATAGAGATGGAGAAAGTGAAGACGTCATGTACTTTGGAGTTAGAGGCAAGGGGATTTGGTCAGGTGGTAAGTGTCAGTAAGAAGAAAGAAAAAAAAGGAAAATAACAGAAGGAGCAAGACTATCAGAAAAAGGTATATAGGTGAAGAACAAAAAATAGGAGAACTTCAGAATTTAAGAGTGAAATTTCTGTCCGAGCTCAAATTCAGTCATAAAAGAATATCAGTTTTGCACAAATGTAGCAGTTCAAACCACTTTTAAAAGAACATCTTATGAAATAAATAATGCAAAAAAAACCCCACAAAGATAAGTTTCTAATGTAAGAAAATAAATTTCAGAAAATTAGTGTTACAAATATAAAATTAAAAATTATAAAGATGCTATAAGAAATGTAGAATAATATTTTTATAGTTGTAAGGCTAGGAATGCCTTTTTTAGGTTAACACAAAACCCTGAAGCCACAAAGAAAATGAGTCAAAACTTTGGGTAAATAAAAATTTTAAGTGTTCTTGTGGCAAGAGACATCATAAATGAATCTGGAAGCCAAATAAAAGTGCAAAAATAATTTGCAACATATATGACAAAGGGTTAATTTCTATAGCATATAAAACACTCTCACAACCAAAAAAGAAAACATTTGCAAAGGAAAAGAACAGAGGAAGAAGTACACAGATCTTTTAAATAAAAGAAAATTGTCTCAGCCTCCCGATTAATAAAAAATGTGTAAATTAAAACAGCAATGAGAAATCATCCTCACCCATCAGAACAAGTAAAGATTTAAAAAAATGGTAATTGTTACTGTTGGTAAGTCATAAAAAAACATTATTCTCACATACTGGTTGTTGTACATTTAAATAAATTTTGAGAAGGTATGATAATATTTATTAAAAGCATAAATCTAAATTATTTGATATAGCAATTTCACCTCCAAAAATGGATCCTATAGCAATAGTCACTTAGGCACAGGAAGTTTTACTGCTGTTTAGTTGGTAATATCAAAAACATGGAAACATTCTAAATGTTGATCCCACAGAGATTGAGTATATTAATCATAGAAACTTCATACAAAGGCATGTTATGCAGTAGTACAAGAAAATGAAACAGTTCTTATATACTAAGTATATATTAAATACTTTTATTTCTAAATTTGTATTAGAAGCTTATGTTTACTGTCTGTTTCTCTAGGCCCAAACAGAAAAAAAAAAAAAAAAGTCTGGAAAGATCTGTAGCAAACTGTTTAGTCTGATTAGTTCCAAGTGTTGGGATTAAGGAATATTCTAACTTTTTAAGATTGCTGAAGTACTTGAAATTTTTACAAGTATGCGTGAGTTTTAAGCTAAAAATATAACAGGAAAAATCACAGGGCATAATATATTTAAAGTCTGCTCATTTTGGAATAAACATATCAGCAACAGAAATAAGCAGTGATTACAGCTGATAGTATAATTTTCGCTATTTCTGGAAAAATAGAATGGCTTGTTGAAAGAAGAAATACATCTCAATTTTTAAATCTTTTATTTCTAACATAACATTAAATGTTTTATTGACAATATCAACACTTTTCTTGAGTTGGAGGTACCTGATGATGATCTAGAAATGAGCAATATTGCGGTAGGGTGATATTCTTTAGGACAGTCATTTCCATGCTTATTTGAAATCCAAAAATATGACTTTTTTGTCCAAAAAGTGGAAAGAAAATACTGGATAGCTCAGTAAATATTTAAGTAAAACATTCTGGAAAATAGTTTTGAATATCTGCAGTTGCCCTGAAATCAAATAATTTTGCTATAAAAATATGTAGGCTGGCCAACTAATGAAGCATCCAACGCTGTTTACATAACAGTTAAAAGAGTGATTTAGTTATTTTTACACCTGGTTGTGTTTATGACATGAATTTGGCAATATAAAGTAATGGAGGTGTTGCCATTTAGAATTCTGAAATTTTTGAGCTGTGTTACAAATCACATAGAAAAATCAATACGTCCATA
Organism: Cebus imitator; assembly: GCF_001604975.1. Taxonomy (NCBI): domain Eukaryota; kingdom Metazoa; phylum Chordata; class Mammalia; order Primates; family Cebidae; genus Cebus; species Cebus imitator. The sequence goes on along the minus strand of NW_016107486.1, from coordinate 3,423,795 downwards.
GTAGAAGGGGTAAATAAAAGTTGTCACAGAGGTAACTTTAACAAAAAATTGTTGATATCAGAAGTAAGAGTTAACCAGCGACAGTCACACAGAATAATGGATATTTTGTCAATACTGTACAGATCAAGATGCCTTGGTATGAAGGGCAGACAAATCCTGTATTGAATAAGAGAACTGACTTTAAATTCAGATGCCGTGGATACTTTGTGGTCTTAGACAAATTTTCTTAGCTATGCAAATCTTCAGTTTCTTCTCCTATAAAACGATAATAGTAATGCCTACTGCTGAATTTTACAAAAATTGAGATTACCCAAAATCTGGTAAACAGTACTCCATAATTGTAGTTATTCTTACTATAAGAGAAGGAATGAGTTTCAAAGAACAAGGAGTTGTCACCAATGTCAAATCCTTCAAACTATTCTGAGATGATGAGGAATAAGAAATAACAATTGGATTTACTAATTTGTAAGTCACTGATGACCTTCAAGAACACAGTGTTCCAGGAGTGGTGACGGTAAGGGAAAAAGTAAATGGTGATAAAAATAGAAAGAGCTGATGTAGAATATGTTGCGCTTTGAATAGTAAGAGAATGAATAAAAATTATAAGATGATGATATGAGAGGCAGAGGACCAAGCCAAGGGGTTTTCTAGCTAAGATACACTGATTATTTTCTATGTTAAGGAAGAAGGTAGTAGAGATGGATTTCATTAAAAAAAAATACTGGTTGGTTTCAAGGCTAAAATCTATTCTGCTCCTAAAATGATGAAGATAGGGAATGAAGAGCTGTTTGTTCATCTAATTTATGTGTGGCTCCTTTAGGGCTGAAGTACTGGGCCTTTTTTGTGACTGGAACTCATTGAGAAGCTGTTCAAAAGTTTGATTGTGTCTCTGTAAACACACACACACTGTGCACAAGCACACACAATTTTGCATAAAATTAGGAGAATTCATTGACCTCCTTTAATCTATCAATGAAACAATCCTCTCTCTGAATACTCCATAGATCTTAGATAAATTTGCCCTCTCTTAGGACTTAAAAATAATTTTGACGAATATGGCCTTACACTTGTGTACATGAATAAAAATTAACAATTCACAGAGATGTTAAAAAAAACTTTCTTTGAAATATCAAAAAATATTTAAAATAAATTGCCTTTTAAAAATATAAATATAAATTACTTGAAATTTTGAAATTGGCTCAGACATAAAAGGTTCACGTGACACAGGAAGTGAAATACAGATATAACAACTGATTACTAACTATATGTTGGAATATTTTCCAAATTGTTTTCTAATATTCATAAAATTTATATGTGATATATGCTACTTCTCCATGTTAACAGATGAAGAAACTGAGACTCAGAAAGTGTTAAGTAACTTGCCCACTATCAGGTTACAAATTCAAACTCATCTGGCTCAAAACTCCAGAGGAGATTATCTCTCCATAACTCTAAGTGAAAGAAGAACATTTTAGGCCAATATACCCCACAAAATATGTAGTATTAGAAGCCCTATGGCATTAATAATGGCTGCTTTTTTTTTCCTGGCCAAATACAAAAGAACGTTCCGAAAAAAAAGGAAAGACCTCTGTTGAAGATATTACAATTGTCCTTGCAATTCTTTATTTAAACTCTGCAGTTGTTAAGAAGATTGAGCACTGTTTACTTGATATTTTCCCTATCTTTTGTTTTCTATTAAATTACTCTTCCTCATTTTCCTCTCAATTCTGTGATCCCTTGTCTTTAGTCTTCTTTGTTTCACCTGTTTCCTCTCCCTTCCTCTCGAACATTGGTTCTTCCTAGGGTTTGATTTTCAGCAGTCTTGGCACTGCTTCTGATCTCTCTGGGTGATCTCATTCACTTCCAAGTCTCCAAGGCTCACTGATCATCTGTCTTCAGCTCAGGACTGAACCCAAAAGCTCCAGACACACATGTCCAAATCCCTACTGCACATCCCCCTTTGGATGTCTTTTTAACACCTCAAAATCAGTAAGTCCATTGTAAACTCACCCTCCCCACTCAACATCTGCTCCTTCTGTGTGTCGCGTCTTTACTCACTATCTAAATATTTGCCCAAGCCAGAAGACTGAAAAAAACATCTTTTATTTTTACCACACTTCCCCTGCACCCTCTCACACAGACATCCAACGAATCACAAAGTTCCATGAAAATTTCAGCATTGGATCTATGTGCTTTTCTCTCTCCTCCATGCTTCCACTTTTAACTCATAATTCTAAATCGTATTACTTTAAGATTCAGTCAACTGGTCTTTTTTGTCCCATTTTGTCCTCTTCCAATTCATTCTCCTTCTTACAACCTAGCCTGTTCTTTATAAAATATAAGTCTGCTCATGTCATTATTGTGTTTTAATCATTTATGGGTCCCCCTTTGTATTCAGAAGAGTGTCCATAGCTATATATCCTCTGAGCTCTAAAAAGCCTCAACTCTTAGCACACCTCTGCTCCTCACATTTAATACTACTGCCAGATGAATCCATGTTCGATGGCTCAAAGTCACTTGGATTCCCACACCTTGGTGTCTCCTCATGCACTGCTCCTTTGGCTAGCCATGTTCTCCTTCCTTGTTCTTTTACAAATGGCTCAACTAGATCTTAACACTCCGATCAGGCAATATCATCCTTAGGAGGCCACGCCAAATTTGGTGTAATTATCCTTCTGTGTCCATGTCAATCTCCTTTCTAGCAATGTTTCTCTGTCATAGCACTTTACCGTACTATACTATAATCTTTACTGTAACCACTGACTTGTCTCTCTTTCCCTCTGGGCTATCAGCTCCTTGAGGTCAGCAACTACTCTTATAAGCTTTTGTGTTGCCAGCTGCTAGCTAATGTCTTAAATAGAGTTGCTGGTGATAAATGTTTAATAAGTAAATGGATACATTCATTATCTCATCTAATGAATGAATAGATGGCTTCATTATATAATATGGTTTCAGCCTTTGCTGTATCATTCGCTGTCATGTGATTCATGAATAAGTTGCCCAGAATTGTCTTGTCCCATTTTCTTTAAAATGTTGCAATTAAATTAGAGAAAAGATACATGGCATTTTTTTTTCTTTCTTAATTCAGGCAGGCTCAATATAGATGTTATCTTTTTTACACCCTTATGGCCTTCTGGTAAAAGTACTAGCATAGTAGGTATATGAATTGGTTCAAACTCTGACTTTGTAGTCTGTTACTAGAGATAGTCTTTGGAAAGTAAAGTGACTCCTTTGTGACAAAGCTGTCTTAACTAGAACATATTTTCTTCTTAGACTGTCTCACTATAAGATTAGCTTGAGGTCAAATAAAATTTATATATATATATATATATATATATTTTTTTTTATATACCCACACACACACACACACCCCTAAGAAGTTTAAAAAAATGTGTTGTCATAAAGTGCAAGGTGTATTGCTATTTATCCTTCATTTTAAAATCCAGAACAATAATATAACTCTGTAAATAAGATTTTATATTTCTCAATGCCAGAAACTAAAATTTTTCCTCCTTGAGAAATAAATAACACTTGGAAGAATCCAGATTGGAAAAAAAGAGTTTTTTTGACAGCTTTATGAAAGCTTAATCCTATGACAACTCTAAAATACATCAAATATATACAGATTATGCATCATCCTATCACTTAAAGAGAAAAACTATAAGAATGTGACTCATATCTTTGTCAATCTCATGATGAAAAATTAAGGTAAGAGAGAAAAAATATAAAACTAAAGAATTACTTAAAATCAACATAGAAGCTTGCCATGATTTCAAAATAAGAAAAGCTAATGAGAATCACAGTTGAGTCACATCACTAATTTTCCTAAATACAGACAAAAGTCGAATAGTAATTAATTCTAGCATTTCTTTGCTAACAACTTTGCAGTTGAAATCATCAGAATTTTATCTTTAGCATGTTTAAGATTATTATATTAACCCAATGTAAACTCTTACAATGCCTTTTTAGGGCTTCATGATCCTGGAAGAGAAAACGTACAAAAATATTTAAACATTGTTGAACCAAACACAGAATATGATATTATTTAGTACACTTAAATTTAGTGAATTTTTATTAAGTACCTACTTTATAAGTGGAAAATCCTGCAGAGCCTACTAGGTTTAGTGTCACATTTTCAATGTATTTAAATAAACTAAACAACTCCATTTTACATACCAAGCTACTTTTACATGCACTGCTCATTTTAAATACTTAAGAGTCCACAAATAAATCAGCCACACGGAATTCATATTTAACTTAAAAAAGAACAACTTTTTAAAAGTCATTACTAGGGCATAATATCGATTCTATTTGTGATTTTTACAGCTTTTTTTTTTTTACAGAAAAATATTAATCAATTGGTCCTTTCTAACAAAGTTTAAAAAGTCAAAAACAGTCTATAATATTCTATTATCATTTCACCAAGGTGATAAGACATGAGTACTTGATCCATTCTATTAGTACTCCCTATTGTCATCTGAAATTTAAATGACTCATTTCAGAATCTGAATATTTGCGGATTATATTGCACAGGGACTGACTTTTTAAAGGGCTGATTCTTTTACACGGTTTCTAATGTAGCTGAATTAAACTAATAATCACAATGACTAAAATATATTTATCTTTTAGAAAATTTAGAGATGGACTAATTTCGTATTTTGGTTATTACTTTTCATTATATTGAACATATCCTGCAAACCAAAATATCCTTATCCATTAACTACTGGAAAAATATAAGAAAACAGCCGGCTTTTGGGTTGTCTCAAATGTTTTGTGATGAACATATCCAATTTAACTAACATTTTTGTTTGTAAAGATAATTATTTTTTAATCTACCTATGATACAATAGTGTGACATTTTAATTAAATAAATTTGCCTATATTAAATGTATTTTTTAAATTCCCATTCTGTCATACTTCATATTTTGGATAGATTGAAATAAAAAAGAGTATACTTTTAATTAGATTTTGAAATTTGACTACAAAGGCTATTATACTCATTTTTTTGTTATTGTAATAGGTCATAATTTTATATTATCTGTATTTCATATAATTTTAGTTTAATATTCATCAAAGTGTGATTTTCCAACAATAGAATAATTTGAATAAACTATAAGCCAAAGTTATTCCCTTCTCAGGAACGTGGGATTTATACCAAAAACTATAAGTTTATCAGGTTTAGACTTGTGAGTATGTAAACTCTATACACAGAATAGTTTATGTTATCAAAGTATTCTTAGAGCAATAACTTAGTTTTGAGGCAGATGAATCAGCATTAAATAATCTGTCCCCTAGATAACCAATACATTTTATTCTTTGTCTTTTTTTTTTTGAGTATACATTCCACAACATAATTAAACATATCTTGTTTAATCACCCTTATTCACAGACAGAGTAGATTCTGCAGTTCTACAAGGAGCCACTGTAGAAAAATCATGATTAAAATAAACTTAACCAGCCACATATTATGTCTTTATATTCAATCTAACATGACAAATTTAAAAATCCAGTCCATATTATGGTGAGGAATAAGTTTCATGTTAATTCTCTAGAATATTAAGTTTTAAGACCTATTTTTACCTTTTTGTACTCAAAGGCATAGAGCTTGATAAATGAGGTTGTCTTATATTTATTGCTTAGATTTTATCTTTAATTAGATTGGAAAATCACGAGTCTGTATGCTCTCGGTCAGTCCATTCAACAAACACCAATCACCTGACCCACACTCTCTGACTATTGATTTTTCTCAAATTCTGCTTAGATTTGACTTAAGGATGTTCAGCATACTCATTTGTCAAAATAATTTTACTTCTTTCTGATAGAAAATGTTTTCTCCTTATTTACAATTTGTTTTTTTTAAATTTAAACATACACAAAATTAATTGTATGTGATTATAAAAAAATTAGATCACTAATACTGTGTTATACTTGGATTCAAAATAAACAAAGTTTACTTGTGTCAGTTTTCTCAATTCTTATATGCTGAAGAACAGCATACTCTATATTTCATACTTGTTCTATTTTTGAATTCTGTATGCTACTTCCTAATAAGTTATCATGTTTACAAATACTTTACCAGTAACATTTTATTTCATATATATTTTTATTACATAAATAATATAATACTAGTTACAATTATCCCAAATGAGGTTAACAAACAAAAAGGAGGAAAAGAGAACTAGCCTTTTTGTTTACGTTGCTGAAAGTTGCAATACAAACTTTAGAATGTTTAAGGTCTTAATTTGTAAAAATGAAACAAAATGAAACAGATATATCTGCTACTTGTAAGAAAATCTTTCAAAATTTTCTTAATACTTAAAAAGTAGTTACTATTGATAAATACTTTCACATGTATTTGGATTATAGATTATTTTTAAAGCTAGAAAGATTTCTTTTTTTTTTTTTTTTTTTGAGACGGAGTTTTACTCATGTTACCCAGGCTGGAGTGCAATGGCGCGATCTCGGCTCACCGCAACCTCCGCCTCCTGGGTTCAGGCAATTCTCCTGCCTCAGCCTCCTGAGTAGCTGGGATTACAGGCACGCATCACCATGCCCAGCTAATGTTTTGTATTTTTAGTAGAGACGGGGTTTCACCATGTTGACCAGGATGGTCTCGATCTCTTGACCTCGTGATCCACCCGCCTCGGCCTCCCAAAGTGCTGGGATTACAGGCTTGAGCCACCGCGCCCGGCAAAGCTAGTAAGATTTCTACTGACAGAATCTTAGGCGAGATATGAGAAAAATATTTAAATAAACAAATACTATTTATGTATTAAAAAGAATGCATTACTTAAAACTAATTGCAATGCTGACATCCCTTATACAACTCTGAACATATAACTAATAACTTAGAAATTTTACAAAAGGGACTATCCACTAACCTTGTTCTAACTTATTTGCACTTGTGATTAAAAATAACTCCCTTTTGGTTTAATGCAATATTGATTTTATCACCAAATATGTCAAGAGATTTTTTAAAATTAAGTAGTAAACTCATAGAAACTATAGCCTTCCTGAAAAATATATAATTATACACTTTGCAAAAGTGACACATGCTTCAACCTCCTCATGAAACTAAGTTCTCAAAAGAATTAAGAGTTCAAGAGACACCAAAAATTGAGAAAAATTAATCATGTTATCTGTTAGATGAATTAACAGCCAATACATACAAATTAAAATATTTAAGTTGATGAAACAGATGTCCTCCAGACATTTAACAATTCTTAGTTTTCAATTTCACTTGTTTCTTTGTTCAGTACACTTTCTTGCAGTGAAAGAATTTTAAATAAAAATGCATCCAGCTCGATACGATAAAAAGGCTTTACAATTCAGCTCAAACATTTTATTAACTGTGAAACATGCAAACTTTTATGTAGAAACTATTCCTACTTCTTAAATATAGTCATTATTTTAATTTATAAATTTAGAACTGGTAAATTAGCATATAAATGTGAGGAGGTATTTGAAACATGCACTTCCTTCAAGAAGGAAAAGGCAATACAACTGCTATTGAGTGATCATGTTTCAATGCATTTTAAACTAATATGCACAGTTGATTGTATTTGTTTTTTTACATTAAATTATACAGTATCCTCATGAGGGTGAAAGGAACTGTACAACTGCTTTCTTACGGCATTAGGTGAGGTCACCCGTTTAGTTTCATTGTGTGGGATAATAAATAATTCTGGGTTGGTTGGTGAATTCAGGTGGATCAGAGCCTAACATGATTTGGCATCGAGGTAAGGATTCACGGAGTTATATCCACAAGACATATGCATTATAAGATAGTAAGAGACATTTACAATCCAGAATATAAGGGCAGGGCAGCCTCAAGTGACATCACCAGATCATCTGCAGTGTCAACCAACCGACTCAAATATGTATCCTCTACACCACCACTCCCCTCTTTTTCTCACTATTAGCAAGACTTCCATGGCCTTCATCAGTGTAAAGAGCATGTGTCTTCTTTAAAAGCAAGACCTATGCTTACTCAAGCGAAAAGCAAATAAGAAAAACCAAAGAAACAAAATAAAAAACAAGCTTGAGTACAATTTTCACTAAACTGACATTCAACTGATAGGAATAACACTGAAATGTTAAAGGAGGATTTAACTTGAATGATCTAGACAAGTAATGAAAAAAGAGAGAGAGAAAGGTAGGAAGAAGCAAAGAAAGGGAGGAGAAGAAAGAAAAGAAAAAAATTAAGGAAAAGAAAAGAAATCAGCTAAATATCCCTGAGTTGAAGTCTTGTTGTTAACTCTGATTTGTCCTGAAACCAGGCAACTGTGGGAATATTGAAATTCTTTCTAAAAAAAAAAAAAAATGAAATAATAACAAAGAGGAAGAGGGCTCCATTGCTTGGCTTTAACTCTCTTCTAATCTTTCATAACTTATGTTTTACTTACAGGCATTTGTTACAGCAAAACTGTTGGCTGTCTCGATGTTGTCCACATGAGGTACCAAATTAAAAGGAGCTTCCGACGCATTGGGGCTGGTGTTATGAAGAAAAATTGCTAATCGAAAAGCAGTGTATTCCTGATCTGTGTTTCGGATGAAGAGACCACCTATTAAAACAGCAGGAAAAGCACATTCAGTGTTGCCTCTTGTAAACATTATACACACCCCAAGCACAGTCAAATCTACTGCCATTTACAAGCATATACAATTAAAGAGCTATACCTGCCACATCTAGGGAGACTGCCCTTTGTCCCTAAGGTGCATGCTTAGTATTTAGTCTTTAGAGCAGCTCAGCTTTTTCTTATCCCAATGTGCTATGATCACAATGACCTCTGAGACCATTTAGTGTATGTTCCTTTCTCTCCCTTGCCCTCCCCCTGATTCCCAGCACACTGCTACATAAGCCAGCTCAGGGAATCTCTCTCTAAGATGAATGCAGATGAACGGAAAAGAGATTTACATTAAAATACAGAAATAAAGGGACATAGTGCCACACAGGGAAGAGGGAAATCAGAAAGGAGAAATGAACTTTGTTTTCCTGCAGCTCCTGGACTCAGCCTAATTAACTCCGTTTTGTGCACAGACCACGAGAAATGATGCAGTGTTGAGGCTGGGCTTAGCTGGAAGAAATTCAATAGCTGCGTCCCATTAAAAGACAGTAGAGGAGAAAAGCAAGAAAAGCCAAGGATGGAGGATGTCCCTGGAAATACAGTAGAGGTAGAGAAATAAGGGCTAAAGCTTCAAGAAGAAAACAAAATAAAAGGAGAGAAGCTTCCTGGAAAGGGATCTAACTTTGGAATCTGCTAACCGGTAGCAAGAAAAGGCAGGGAGTGCAGGTGGTAATGTCTTTTTCCTCAAACAGGGTCTTTCTGTAAAAGCAAGAAAGCTGCGGCGTCCAGCATGAGAAGAAGTGGATTTTATTTTTTCTTTTTTAAACAAACTTGACATCACTTTACACTTAAGAGAAAGGAATGAAAATAAATATGATATAAAATGCGACCAAATTCCCCAAAGGTTTTCCCCCAACTTATTTCAAACCTACTTAAGCGTCTACAGCCAAAGGTGGAAATAGGGTTAAGGGCTGAGAATGGATGGTTGGGCTGCCCTGGGTGTATTCCAAAGGCACCTACACTAAAGAGAAGTCTTTCTGGAAAAGAGAGAAAGGAAGACGAGGGTAAGAGAGGGGCAGGGAACTGCTGAAGGTTTCCCTGAATTGCCTATCAGCAACTCATTTAACTCACTTTCGGATATCTGCTACAACCAGCCACAAGCACACCCCATCGGAGCACACCTTACCTATTTGCACGCTGCTCGGAAAGGCTCCCATGGCGAGTCCCCAAAATCCAGAAAATAACAAGACAATCTGTCTGCAAATAATCCTCATCTTCTTTTCTCCTCTCCCTGGCGCGCGCTCTCTCTCTTTCTCTCACACTCTTCCTCAGGGCTGTTCAGAGAAACATTGAAGACGACGGCGCTAAAATTAAAAATCAACAACAAAAATAATAATAATAAAATAAAAAAGAAATTAAAAAAAAGGAAAGAGGTTTGGGGTGGTTTAAGATTATGACTATTTCCCCTTAGCAATCCATCGCGAGCCGCCAGATTTTTCCCGCAGTCTCCATAGCCCTGGGAGAGGTTTTCTGTCCGGCTGCAAATGTTGCACATGCAAAAGATGGTGGTGGAGCGTCTAGTGGCTGCTCGCAGGGATGAGACATGCGCTCTGTCTTTGCCTCACTCGCACTCGCGCTCGCCCCTTGCTTTCTCACATACACACAAACACTGGCGCCGCGGCCGCCGCACGCGCTCCCCAGCTCTCACCCGCCGACATCTCCCCTCAGCCTGCACCAGTCCGGAGCACCGCTTCCCTACTGGCGTCTCCTCCCCAGCGCGCACTCTCTCTACACGCCTCTCGCCCTCCGTTCCGCTGGGCGCTTACCAGAGCGCCCCAGTTTCCCCGACGCTCCGGGGCCAGTCTGAAGAAAGGTTTTCCCTTCTCACCGCTCGCTGACTCTCACCTCTCTTCCTCGGTTCGCAGAGGGACCGACTCTGGGGATGAGCACCCCCAGCGCCCCTCTCTTGCTTTTCCTGGCACCTATGCTTCTCGGCTGCGCTAGGCAGAAAATCGGCCCACGGGCCAGGTCTGTAAGCCCCAGTTAGGGGCTCCGGGGGGTTAGTACCTCCCCATGCTCCCCGGCCCCTGCCGCATCCCTGCAGGTTCGCGAGGAGGACGGGCTGCCAACCGCTCCTACAGTCCTGGCTTTCCTGTCAGCCTAGCCCTCTTCTGCCGCTGGGCTGCGCGCGGGGAACTCCGGTCCTCGCTGCAGCAAAGACTTCTCCAGCAAACGGCCCGGGAATCTGGAGAGCCTGACGGGGGAATGGATGAGGTGAAAGGACTCAGCGAGTGGTGTGAGGAGAAAGGTCAGGCAAAGGGCAGCTCCGGGCGGGCGAAAGAGGCCTGGACCAGGAGGAGAGAATTTGGAGGAGGTAAGGATGGGGAGGAGAGCCAGAGAAGTTATAAGGTCCTGGGAAGGGGAGGAGGGGGTAAAAGGTTATTTTAAATAACAAAGTTTAGGGTATTGAACAGGATGAAGGAAAGACTGAGAAATGAAAATTGAAGGAGGCCTCTAATATTCTGTTTGAACGACGTGAGGCAGAGGTAGGAGTAAGAACTGTGTGAAGTGCAAAGTAGGAAAAGTGATTAAAGATCCGGTTGCTTTCTATCCAGTCAGCCATTCCGGAGGACTCTTCTCTCTGTGCTGTGGCCCACTGCAGGAGCAGGAGGGACACAGCACAAAGGCTGAGGAAGGGCCAGAAGGGCAGGGCTTGGGGCGGTGGGCACAGGTGTCTGACAGGAAAATAGTGTTTTTCGTGCACGTCTCCACTCGTCTGGGGCTCTGGAATGCTCACTCCGCTCCGCGCCACCTCCAGGTAGACTTAAGCACTTCATTGATGATGTCAATAGTTGTTTTGACTGGGTAGAAGTGAAAATGAATTATCCTAGAAAGTTTTAGGGTTACAGTCTCACTTCCTCTCCAGAGTCACCATTAAGATTGTCCTTTCATCTGGCTGCCCTGTACTGAGCTTGTGCCACACTCAGAAGCAGTCACTGTGGTGGCTGTCAGTGACTGGTTTCTGATTTCCTCTGTGCGGTTTGAGATTTCCTGATCTAGTTAGTAAATACAATCTCCTAATTCCAGTAAACTGTGTGAGAGTCATTAGAAGGAGAGGTTCTCCTTAAACGTTAGGGAATCTAATGCCTCCCATTAAATTTTTGAAAAAAGATATAGCAAATGCCTATGTTTGCCTGATGTAATATTTGAGAATAGAATGCTTAAGCGGAATTCTTGCAAGGGACTCTCCTGCTAATGGCTTTTTGAAATATGCATTACCTTAACTCATTCAATATTTTTTTTATTTGGTGTCACTGATGACCTGTATTTGTAGTTTGTAGATGACATTTTAAAATTCCTGTTAAAACCTGAGTGCTCTTCTGTTTCCTAAGTTTTCAATTTTACTTTTAAAATTGAATCTTTTAAAAAATGTATCTGCATTCCCATTACATTTCACCACAGATTGTTAAAAAAAAAAAAAAAAAACCAACAACTAATTGTGGCCGTATTTTACAAATAATACATTTGTTATTTCAGTTTGTGAAGTTTTAGTCTTGCAAGTCAAGTGGGATTTGAAGCATTTTCCCTTTTTTTATTTTAATGTTAAAAAACAAGGCTGTAAATAATAGCATTCTGATTTCTCTTGTAAAAGGATAATAGAATATGACACATAAATTCAAGTTAAATTAAAATTTCAAAGTCCACCAAACTGTTAAATTTATCACTTGCTAGGGAGCTCTTCCTGATGCAGAGGTAATTATTAACATTTATTCTTCTCAAATGGAAAGCTTTGAGTTTTCATATGATGTAATAACATCATTGATATAGATGCAGAACAAGTTTTTTCCACTTAATTGTCATGATAACCCCTGGACTAATATAACCACTGATGATACAACTATATTTTTCCAAAACAGTAATTCAGTTGTTTTTAATTCCTATTTTTCCAAGTAGTTAAAACTCCTATTTTACTTTCTAAACCTAATCTCTCTTTATCTGTATGATATAAATATATATTTATAAATATATGTATCAAATATATTTTCTCTGTATGACACATAGAAATATATCATATATATAGTGTACACATATACATGCATATAGATGTTTATTTATGTCAAATGGTAATATTTTAAAAACCTACCTTATGTGTTTATTTTTCTAGTGTTTGAGATATAAAGGTGAACAAAACAAAATCCCTGATATTCTTGGAAGGCTCTTAATGTTTATGAATGCTCACTAATGTGCCAGGTGTTGTGTAATTTTTAATAAACTTTAGGTATCCTTACATTTGTTAGAAAACCCAACTAAAGATTTAGATTCTTTCTCAAGGTTACATTCTTGGTAAGTGATGAAACCAGAACTAAGGATGGAACTCAAGTTATCTGATTCAGAGACCGGGCTGTCTTTATTAAAGCCCACTGAATTAATGAGTTTAAGGTGCAATGAGAGGTCTGGGAGCTGAAAAGTAAACTGCAAGAATCCATAGCATTCAGAAAGATGGTATGTTCTACGTGAAAGACTCCAGGCTTTCAGAATAATAATTAGCAACTGGTTTCAGATTACAGGCCCTTAATTTCTTAGCTGTATTACCTTGGATATATTTACTTAATGTTTCTTTCCTGATAGGATATATGTAAACTTTCAACACAGTTCTGGTACATAACTGCAACTCTTGTTAATAATGAGTTGCCCCCCAAAATGAGATAAAGGCCCCTGTAGAGGGAAGTGCAGAGTACCATGTGAGCAAAACAGAGTGTCTAACTGTCTTTGAGAGAATTCAGGAGAACTCATGGAGTGAAAAAAAAAAAAATGAACTGAATATGTGCTTGTAGGGATTATCAGGTGGAGAAAAGTTACGTCTTTCTAGACACTGCTAAAAGTTTAGTAAAACTAGATTTCAGGGTATATGAGGGGAAGTACTGGAAGTGCGGCTGAAAAGCAAAGCAAGGGATGGGTCTGTACCATCTGACTCAGAAGTATTGTCTTCATCTCATAGAGACAGAGGAACAATGAATGGTTATAAGTAAGGAGGCAAAATGACCAGATTTGCACTTTGGATTAGAAATCTGATGCTAGGAAACTAACCCATATTTTCTAAAATAAACATTTCATTTTGAATAATTTGTATTTACGTAAATGTTTCTAGTTAACTACAGAGTTCCCCTGTACCCTTCACCCAATTTCAGTTTTCCTTAATGTTGTCATCGTAGATTACTCTGGTACATTTGTCAAAAATAAGAAACTGACACTGGTATGTCACTATTAATTAAATGCCAGACTTTATTTACAGTTTTCCATTAGAGTATTTTTCTGTGCCAGGATCTAGTTCAGGACACCTCATTATATTTAGTTGTCATAGCTTCTTGTTTTGTTTTTTGACAGTTTCATTTTCTTTGTTTTTCATATGACATCAACAGCTTGAAGATTACTGGATAGGCATCTGTAGAATGTCTCTCAATTGGGATTTGCCTGATACTTTTCTCAGGATTAGACTGGGGTTATGGATTTTTAGAAAGAGTGCCATACAGGCGAAATGCTCTTCTCATCACATCTATATCCCCTGACATCAATGGTAACATTAACCTTCATCAGGTGGTTAAAGTGTTTTTGCAAGTTTTATCCACTCTAAATTAGCTGCTTTTTTTTTTCCCCGTAGTCTTTTCCGTGGAAGTGAGTCATTAAGTATATTCTACTCTCCAGGAGGGGAGAGTATCTACATAAATTACTTGATATTTTTGTATTGAAGCATTGTCTCTTCTCCCCCACTTAAAAAAATTTAGTCATTAATTTAAATCAGTATGGGCTCATGCATATTTATATTATTATCTTACTTTCTAATGATTACTTTAAGTACAGGGATACATGTGGTGGTTTGTTACATAGATAAACCTGAGTCACGGGGGTTTGTTGTACAGATCATTTTATCACCCAGGTATTAAGTCTACTACCCATTAGTTATTTTTTCCTGATTGTCTCTTTTCTCACATCCTCTACCCTCTGAAAGGCCCCATGGTGAGTTGTTTCTTTCTCTGTGTCTATGTGTTCTCATCACTTAATTCTTACTTATAGGTAAGAACATGCAGTGTTTGCTTTACCGTTCCTGTGTTAGTTTGCTAAGGATCATGGCCTCCAACTCTGTTCATGTTCCTGCTAAGGACATGATCTTGTTCTTTTTTTATGGCTGCATAGTATTCCATGGTGTATATGTATCATATTTTCTTTATTCAGTCTATGATTGCTGGCAATTTAGGTTTATTTTGCACTTTGGGTTATAGTCTTTTATTATGTTATTTGTTATTTATTACGCTTTTCAAATTTGTCCAGCTTTGGACATGGGGTGCTATTGGTATGTGTCCATCCTTTTGTTTTCTGAACATCTCCATGCTTATTGTCACTACAGGAAGCTCTCTATATGCTATCTTTTATATTCCTTGCCTTAGCCTTAGTAAGAGCCTTTTGAGTAAGGAGTCCTGATTCTTTTCATTGCAGAATAATATTTAAAAACCAAGATCTGGCAATGGGCTTGATAACTGTTGCTGAGTTGTCATTGCTTCCAGACTCTCACATAGGACAGTGCTTGGTTATACATATATAACCCCTGTTGGTGTACATACCTATAATTGTTTCTCTATCCATCTATATATATATATTAAGTCAAAAATGAGTTGTTACTGATGTCCACAACTCAAATTCAGTACTACAGCATTTATTCTAATCTCCCTTCTTGCTCATCAGTACCTTACTTCTCCAACATTAAGAAACCTAGTTCCCACAATAAAGTTAATTACATTTATCTGTGATGCTAAACCTAAACTTAAGTTCTCCAAAAACAATTAAATTTTTGATACTATATTTTTGTTTTCAGCTACTGGTGATTACTGAAAATCTAGGTCTATTAGGGTTAGTTATCTGTATTCCTAGGAAACACTGAATTTCACAAACATTAATGTAAATATATGACATTGTTTGTAATATTCTGTCCTAAAAAAGCTAGTACATTATTCAAATAACTACTAACAATTTAATAAATTTATTTGTATATTTACTAGCTTAATGATTTCTTGGCAAAGCCTAGTTTTTTCAGTGCCTATTTTTCTCCAATTAAGCTGATACTTTCCAATTTTCATATATTTTGCTGCCGTCACTTTCCAGCAATAGGAACAATACCCTAGTGCCTCACAGAATATATTGCTTTACCTTTTTATCTATCTGTCAACCTTGCATGAAATCAGCACACTAATCTTGCCCTATAGCAGTTGCTTGATTAATCTTTTGTCATCTGTCTACCTCACATGGTCTCTCCATGAAACTGATTGGCATTGTGCATGATAATGCTGATAAATTATCTCTCTTCCAGGACTACAGAATCCTCATTACACTAAAAAGATTACTTTTCTTGTTTTATGTTCCTCATTCTTCTCTCAAGTCACTGTAATTGAAAGAGGTCACTGAGTAGAACTTGGCAGTCTTTCCCCCTTTCACTCATCCATTCACCATGTATTTCTAGAACATTTTCTATGGATCACAGTATCATGAGGGAATGGAAAGTATTTTATTTATTACGGTATTTTCTCCTGACAAGCAAAGGATCCCAAACGTAGACTTACATGCAAAAACACACACATGCAAGTGAGTACAAAGAATTATGTTGTAAACCCTACCTTAATGATAGAAACCTGATGTGATCTCTTTCTAGGCAGAAATCGTATTATATTAAGCAAAAATCTACTCCTATTCCACTGCTGATCCTGCATCTCAATGCCTATTCTAGGAGAGGAATAGTCAACAAAGCATCAGGGAAAGAAAATATTTGTACTGGAATATAGAAATCTGCAAGGTTTTCATGAGCTAAGAAATAGAGGCACATTCCAGACAAAGGGAAGAGGTGGTGTGTACTAGTTGAACAATGTGTAGCCAAAGGTAGGAGTCATTATGGGGATTAGTAGCAAATTAGGCTCAGTAGTTTGATTAAAGCCAGATTCTGAAAAGCCTGGCATGGAACAGACATTAATAAGTTTATTTGGTACATATATTGACAAATGACACAAAATGAAGCTTTGAGCTATACATTTTCCTGCTTACTTCTTAACAGTATTTATCCTAATGAGTCACAGGTCATTTAGTTAACTTGATTCCTATTCAGATGGTTGGTGAAAAATTAATAAAATTATTTGGATAATCAAACTCTTTGAAATGATATCTTAAATTTGGTAAAGTGAATGTTAAATTAAATTTTTCCAATTTAAACATCTGCACTGGACACATTCACAAAATACATGTTCAGTATTTTAAAATGTAATTTTACTTTACAATATAACAGTAGTGATTGTTAGTTGTCTTTTATTAAGCAAATACTATGATATAAGAATGTAATTTTTAGTTCTTTGTTTTAGAGATGAGAAGATTAAAGCTCTGAGAGTTGAAGTAACAAGCCCAGTGTCGCTCAGCTAGTAATGGTGCAGCAAAATTCAAAACAACATCTTTTTTGGCATAGATCCTGTGCTTTTTGGACTATATATGTATGAGAAAAGCCAAGTGTTTGGTTTATACCAGTTATCTTTGCTTTGACTCTGATTTAAGCTGAGGCTTATACAACATTTAGGAAGGAAAAATGTGTACTTTTACAGTTTTGTAGAAATATTAGTAATTACTGAAACAATTAACATAATGCTATGGTAACAAAGTTAGATAAATAATACTTATTTCTTTAGACCTGGTGTGGTGGCTCACACCTGTAATCCCAGCATATTGGGAAGCCAAGGCAGGCATATCACTTGAGCTCAGGAGTTCGAGAACAGCCTGGTCAACATGGTAAAATCACGTCACTGCTAAAAAATACAAGAATTAGCTGGGTGTGGTGGTGGGCACCTGCAGTCCCAGCTACTCAGGAAGTTGAGGCAGAGGAATCACTTGAACCTGGGATGAAGAAGTTGTAATGAGCACAGATTGCACCACAGGACTCCAGCCTGTTCAACAAAGCAAGGCTTTATCTCCATAAACAAAAAAAGAAAGAAAATTTATTTCATATGGAAATATTTACTTTGTTGGGAAGGGTAGAATATTAAATAAGAAAAATAAAGGTAGACACCCTAGTGACCATCCTAGTTCTTAAAACAAGTCATATTGATTTATACTAGAATCACCCCTCTATCTCCAAGTTACATTATTAATCATATTCATCTCAGTTTTGTTAGGTTTAAGTTCAGTACTGAACATTCTCTCTCCTGTTTTCTGTTTCTTTTTCCTCCATTTATTTTCTAGCACCTAAGGAGATTGAGTTGTATATATTTAGTCTCACCTTATCTTACTACCTTCCCTTGAAAATATCCTTGGCTGTAACTGAATATGTTTTGCATAGCATTTTTAACAAAAATAATATGGAGCCATAGTGACTTCACTTTCAAGATGGTTTTGCTCACAAACTTCTCTGCTTTCCTGATTTTTCAGAAAGTTCCATGCAATGTATGTTTTCCTAGAACACCTCATAGTCTAATGTAGAGATTATAGATAAGGCATTTATTAAAGTGCTGAATGACTACTATCTCTAGATATACCATTGAAATCTGAATATTCATTCAATATTTTTATTCCGGAAAAATGAAAAAAAATAGTATAAGGAAGCATATTATAAAATTATATGTATTATGATATAATTCTGCATATAAAGCCACATGCATATTATAAAAAACATTATTCGTGCTTCTCTAGGGATTGTAGGATTCTGGGAGATTTTATTTTCTTTTGCACACTTATATCCCAGATAATATTGTTCAAATTAAAGTTTATTGTTGTTATTATTGTGGTCATTTAGATGTTTCTGGTTTAATATATCCTTAAAAATTATCACAATAAATGATAAATATAGACTTTTTAAAACCAGTAAATTGTAATCTGTTGCACATGTATACTAAGTCAAATGATTATGAATTTATATATTGTTATTAAATAATAGATTGATAATATATACTGATATCTTGCTGTTCTGAAATAGTGAGTGGGGTACAGCTACAGATGAAATTTGATAAGTAGATTTGTCATAGGAATATTGTGGATAGGGATAGATATTGCACATAGTAAAATATTTGATTGTACTCTACAAATATAAAATATTACTTGAGATATATTTTAATAAAATCACAAATAAGTGAACATGAAACCTACCCTAAGAAAATAAAAGTTATGTATAAGGGAGATTAGTTTCAAATGAAATGTTAAGGTTCATGAATTGATGGAGAAAAGTGGGCAAAGTTTGCTTTGTAATTGGAGAAAATAAAATGTATAGGGCCGGTTGCCATGACTCATGCCTGTAATCTCAGCACTTTGGAAGACTGAAGTGAGAGGATCATCTGAGGTCAGGAGTTTGAGACCAGCCTGGCTAACATGGGAAACCCTGTCTCTACTAAAAGTACAAAATTAGCCAGGCATGGTGGTGTGTACCTGTAGTTCCAGCTACTTGGGAGCTGAGGCAGGAAAATTGCTTAAATCCAGGAAGCGGAGGTTGCAGTGAGCAGAGATTGTGCCATTGTACCCCAGCCTGGGCAACACAGCGAGACACTATCTCAAAGAACAAAGGAAAGAAAAGGTACAAACCCAAAGCCAAACAAATTAAAATGCTTCTAGAACAAGCATAAAAGCATGCAGGTTGTCTTGCTTAGAGGTAGAATCCATACCAAATAAGTGAAATCCTAACATGGACAGAGAAAGAACATATCAAATAGACAGAAGCATTGAGTATCAGACAGGCTATAAAAAGGCATTGAAGGGTGTTGTATGTTTTCTACTGGTAGACTTTCTGTGCATTTGCAGATTTTTCATTCTAGATGCATAGAATAAGCTGGAACTTGGGTGAGACAGATTGTAGGCAGAGAAAACATAAGGCATCTTTGTATATTTCAATCTCATGAAGGACGTTTAACATTGCGTAGATAATAGGATCAAAATTATTAAGTACACCTTTTTAATAGCAAAATAAAATGAGCATAAAGCCCACTACATATTTATATATTTAGTGAAATTTATAAATTACATATATATGTATTTTGAAGCTAAGATCGTGCAAATATAAAAATTGAAAAGTAGAAAATACAGATATTTTAAGTGAATTTTACTTAATAGGGGTAAAATCTTATTTTTTCTAAAATGTTATTGTTTTCATAATTTTTAATAAAGTCTAATAAGATTTTAAGCTTCATATTATTATAAATTTTGTTTATGGATGTTTTTGTGAGAGCAATGTGATCAAACTTACTTTATTCGTTCTGAAATTTTGCTTAAATATTTTATGCTACAGATTTTTGAAGATATGGTTATAATTTCAGTTTGTTTTGGTACACGTTTTAATGGCTATCAAAGTTGAAAAATATACCATAAAAACATATAAACTGCAGTAGAACAAGTTTACTGTGCTGTGTTTATCTTGTCACCATATTTATTTTTCAATCCTATATATTAATTATGACAAGCTGATGTGTTGAAATTTTCATTCAATTACTCTTGTAGTCTCATCAAAACTCTTAATAATAGATTTAAAGTATACAGAAACTGTTTATTTGAAGACTATATTCCTGAGTTTTTCAACTAAATGGATTTGTTTCCTAGGAGATCCATGTACATTTTTGTCAGCAATGAAAACACATGATGATAGATAAACTCCCAAGCATCTATTTTCAGAATTTTTAAAAATAATATGAGTTGTTTTACCAAAAGGCAGTTATTTTCTCAATGGCTAAAATGTCATGTATACTTTAAAAGGACAAACTAATTATGTTGATACATCTGCTTCAAAAATATATACATATATAAAAAATCTGTTATATAACATATTACTGACAGCGACTTTACCTAACAAGTCAGCATATGTAAAACACTGTCTTTTTCTTAAGGTTGCCAATTCTTTAAAGTAATTTCTCTTAGATTAATAGCAAATCTCTGTGTTGTCATGTGGTTTTTATAGTCAGCCGACTTTTCATTGCAAAGAATTGTAAATATCTAGAATTTAAAGACCTGTATTTATGTAATTGACCACTTGAAAGCATCTGTAGTATGTAAACTGCTCAGAAATGTTGAAAGCAATGACTTAAGCCTTCATTATTAACCCTTTTGAATTGTATAAATTCCACTATTTTCATGAAAAACTCACTTATGATGGATGGACATATACATGGCTAACATAGGGACCAGAGCTCATACCCCAAAATGTAAATCTGCCGCATATTAAAACTTCATAAACTGCATTTTTATTATAATTTGATAAAGCAGTGGCACATAGCAGTAGGTGGATTTCAAAGACAGCAGTGGTAGGACTGCATGAAATGACTAGTGCATAGGGTTTAGAGATCAAGAGAAGAAAAGATGACTGCTGTGTTTCCAGCTTTGGTGAATGGGTGAATGAGTTTTTGATGCAATATAGACATAATAAAATGAAAAGATTGGGGGTAAGAAATGAGTTAATTTTGTGATTCAGTCATCACTTTGATAGATACATGATTGATATGTCTTGTTGGCAATAGAATATTTGAATCCAAGGCTCAGCTAAGAGATGTGGACCAGATGTGTAAATCTGGGAGAGGTCAGCCTACCTGTGGTCACCAGATGGAAGGGACAGGACATTCAGGGAAAGGGTGTAGGATAGGAAAATAACATGACTTAGGACTTTTTCCAGAGGAGTAGGGTGGGCAAAAGAAAGAAGCCTACTATGAAGAGAAATCCGACTAAGCAGACAGCCAGGAGAAAATGGTGTCAGGGATTTCAGGTAAAAACAGATTATCCAAAAGAGAAAATAACTGTGCCAAATGCTACAGAGCTCACACAAAACATAGTCTGAAAAATGGTCATTCATCATAAAAAGCAATTGATGAAGTTCCAAATGCAGTTTAAGCTTATCAGTGAGTGATAAAAACTAGTTTTAGTGAGTTGAGAGGAAATGAGATGAGAGCATGAAACTCAGTAAAAATGTCTTGCTCCTGTATTTTTAAACATACCATTCTCTCTATCTGGAAAATAACTCTTACCTTCTCTTTTTATATGTTTATTTCCCTCATTTCTTTCTTGTATTTACTCTTTCTGTGATTCTCCAGCTAAATGCAATTACTTAGTATTCTGCATTCCTATAGCACCCAAGTGCTAGCCTCATACTCTACTGAAGATGTTTCAGTTTACATTCATTTAACTGGCAAGAGTAGAAGCTTCTGGGATAGAGCCTGTCTCTCTGAAGTAGGGCATTCCACTTTAAATTAAAATTGAAATGTACTTGAATACATCTATATCAGGCCCGGAAATAGATATACAAATATTCGATGTATTAAACAATAAGGATAAGAATAACTGCAAAGTATAAAGAAAATACCGAGTTATGAATTTGTATCAAACTTCAAAATAATTTTGTTTCAGTTTTTAAGAAGCGACTTGAGCTTCCTATGAACATCTTTTTTCTTTAAAATCAGGCTACATGCTTCGAATGGCTAACTTCAATTCTTCATGACTTTTCAGTAGCTAACTTCTCCACACTTTTGTTAGTTCTCATCTGGAAAAACTCTGTTCACAGAAATTGGTAATAAAAATGTCAATTGATTTTTATGATTATTTATCACTTTTCCAGTGTTTGGATTATTGAACAATTTGTCTTTCTATTGACAACTTAAAATTGAAATTTCTTGTAACAATGGGTACAGATCTTGGCTGTAGTAAAGATTTTTCATGTTGAGTATTAAAAGAATAATGATTCTTGATTTACACAACTCACAAGCATTGTTGGAAGAGTCACCTCACTGCCAACATGAAGCTATTACAAAGCACATCAATTGTAAAGGGGCAGGAGTATTCAGTATATCTGAAGACAAAATTTGGGGGTGATCAATTGGAGTCACCTGTTACCACTCAACTTCTCTGTCCTCTGGCCCCCAGTTGACAGAACTTTGGGCTGAGTTACAAGCTCCATATGCATCTAGAAGAATTCCTCTGGAATTTTCATAGTCCTCTTCTGTAATGGTCAGTGTTCTGCAGCTGGCTAGCCATGTGGTAGATCACTTTTGTGATTGTCCTCCGGACCTTGCAGATAAGCAGTGAGTGCTCATTATCCTTCAATGTGCTAACTGCCTGTGAGACAGCTGATAATGCTCCAATTCATCCGAATCTCTCTTAGAGAAGAGATGGATAATTCTACTTTAAAATAGATTTGGCTGGCCAAAAAGTCTTTGGAAGTTCCAATCATCATCTGTTTATCCCCAAAACTGAGGTCAGTATTTTATGACATACCTATAAGCCTTCCACAGCCTACAAGCCTTCTATTTTATTCACAGAAGAAGAAAAGGGACAGAGGGAAAGAGAGAGGAGGGGAGAGGAAGGGAGAGGAGAGGAGAAGAGGGGAGGGTAAGGCAGAGGAGAGGACAAGAGAGGTACAAAAGTTTATATGATAGTTGAACACTTACAATGTGAAGATGCTGTGTTTTGGGGGAAGACACCAAAGTGCATAAAATTACCCTGCCTAGACACATAAAACTCACAAGTAACTGTAATACAAGATAGAGTGCAGTAAGCATAATGAGGGTAAAACTCAGTTCCGTGAAAATTCATTTAAAACTGATTAGTTTGTATCCACAGAAATTAAATAATCTCAAATCTATAATGAATACATAATATGAAATAAGTGTTTTGAACTTGATAGGTTCCTTACATTTTACACAGCAAAACAGTTTGCAAATTTTCAAACAGCCAGCAGTTTTGATTATGAAAGATAAATGATTAAAAGTAAAGCAATGCCTGAACACAATATATAATGCGTATTTTTCTGATTCAGAAAAAATATTTCAATCATTTTCACTGGTTTCATCACACTCTAGGTATAACAATAATCGAGGTATAAGAATAATATGTGTCTAGTCTGTGGAATAATTATTAATTATTGTACTGGCTTGTCAAAACATACAAAGATTGAAATTTTTCAGTAATTCAGTTACTCTGAAGTAGTTTAAGAAGACTTACATTGTACCAGAAGATAGCACATTGCCTCACATCCCAACATGTTATATTATTTTCATGGAAGATTAATACTAAATTGTGATTTCTACATGAAGGTGTGTGAACTTTACAGGAAGATCTTCATATTTAAATCAGGTAAACATTAAGCCACATACTACCTTAAACTTAGCTCTAAAGACGTTGCAGTGACATGATCATTTGTCAACAGGAGACCACTGACTTTTCTCATGAAATAATTGTATTGCCATTATATAAAATTGTATATTGACTGGTTTATTAATGAATTGCAATAAAAATAATTTGAAATGTTAGGTGGCATTTTGTGCGCTTTTTACTTGTTGAATACTTTTTCAATAATTAACATTAAACCCTCATAATCCTTTATCGTAGCATTTCATAGTCATGAAATTGCCTGTGATTATACATAAACATTGATCTTAATCTTTAAAATCTACTATTAAGCAGCAACATAATTAAGAAACGTAATAGATGTACTTCTTAGAACCTTTGTGTTACTATGGCAACATAATAGAGACACTGCTTAGTCCCTTTGTGTTACTATAAAGGAATACCTGCAGCTGAGTAATTTATAAAGAAAAGAGGTTTATTTGGCTCATGGTTCTGCAGGCTGTACAAAAAGCACAGTGCCAGCATCTTCGTTTTGTTAGGGTTTCAGGTTGCTTCCACTCATGGCAGAAGGAGAGCAGAGCTGGTGCATGCAGAGATCACATGATGAGAGAAGCAAGAGGGAGATAGAAGAGGTGTCAGGCTCTTTTAAACAACCAGCTCTAGTGGTAACTATTAGAGAGAGAATTCACTCACTGCTACAAGAAAGGCACCAAGACATTCAGGAGGAATATGGCCCCATGACGCAAATCCTCCCATTAGGTTCCACCTCCAAAATTGGAGATCATATTTCAACATAAGAATTGAAGTGATCAAACGATAACAGGTACCAAATTATTTTTCCTGAGCATTTATTTCATTTATAATTAAATCATAGATTACATATTGAAATTTATTATATAATTGGAAACAAAACTTAATATATTCAAAGATGTCCACTAATTAGAAGGTATCTATGCTAGTATTGAAAAAATACATTTTGTAACTTAATTACCTTTTCTCTAAATATGTAACAAATTAAAAATCTTAATTTTTATATAGTTTTAGAAATCTAAACCCCATTGTTATGAGTTTCCATGTATAATGTACTTATTAGAATATTGCAGTTCTAAATACATGTAAAATTCTCATCTACATTTTAATGTAATTTTTGTTATAAAATAGTTTTAGATTTACAGAGAAATCATAGAGTACAAAAAATTCCAGAAACTCCACACCCAGTTTCTCCTGTTACTAATATTTTGCATTGGTATAGTACATTTGTGGTCTATATTGGTAAATGTTCCATGTGAGTCTGAAAAGAATGTATATTCTGCTATTTTTGGATAGAGTATTTTATAGCTATCCATTAGATCATGTTGATGATAGTACTGATCATGTCTTCTTTATTTTTACTGACTTTCTTCCTGCTGGATTTATCAATTACTGAGAGGGGAGCAATAGAAGCTCTAACTATTATGGTGAATTTGTCTATTTTTCACTGTGGTTCCATAAATATTTGCATCAAGTATTTTGATGCTTCATTGTTAGGTGCATACACATACAATATTTTTGGAGATTTGACTCCTTCATCATTATGTAATGCCCTTCATTATCCCTGATAATTTTCCTTATCATGAAGCCTGCTTTCACTGCTATTGATATATTGATCCAAAATTTCTTTTTATCAGTTGTTAACATGGCATATATTTTCCACCTCTTTATTCTTAACATAGCTCTGTTTTTATATTTAAAGTGAGTTTTTGCAGACAACATATACTTGGATCTTGTTTTATTTATGTACTCTAACAATCTTTGTCTATAATTATATTTTTGATCAATCAAAATTAAATTTATAATAATCTGTTTTATCACCTAGGATTTAGAAAGAACTTTGAGACAGTAAATCTAAAAGCTAAAATATAAAAGGGATGTCTATGCATGTATCAAGTGTTTCTGATTGTGAAAGTATTTTATTACTTAAATAATTGAATTTCAATCTAGCGGCACTAACACTTTGTACAAATGGAAATTCAGCGCTCTTATGCATTAATTGTTTAATTAATACATTTTCAAGATCAATCTGGCCACATCTATTAATCTTAAAAGCTTACATATAATAGGAAGCAATCCAAGTCCTATAGAAGTATCCCAAAGGAAAAAGTGTATCGGTGCATCAGATTATATACAAAAATATTTTTGTTGTAGTGTTTTTAGTATTAACAAGAAGGAAGCAGAATGGGTAGAAGAAAGGAATGAAGAAAAGGGAGAGAGATAAGAGAAATGTAAAGAAAATAAATGTATATATTGTGACATATGCATCCAATGGAGTCTCTGTGGAAGTGTTTCTAGTCTGTTTCAAAAAGTGAGAAAAGGAACATTCAGAGACAAATATATTATCACACTATTTTTATAATACAGATGATGAAAATGCCTTATATATGTGAATATACATGTAGGTATATATGTACACACATGTGAATCTATGTATATATGTTGTACATATATTGCTTATGAACATATATAAGCATATATGTGTGAGATTAGATGCATATCTAAGGAGTAGTAGAGATGATGCATAAAAAATTATTGACAATTAACTTGGAGTAGGAAGTTGGAAGGGTAAAAAAGGGAAAGTTGGAAGGAGAGAAGACGGGGAGAAAAAAAGCGCAACATAAATATCCATGATAGAAAAACAAAGAGTATATATGTTATGTACTTAAATTATATACTTCTATGTAATTCATAATGAGATTTAAGATAGGATATTTACCATTTATTATTTTCTCAGAAGTAGTCTAATTTAAAAAAATGTTATGTTGTATAAATTATTCACAAATCATTCTAATATACTTATAGATAAATGTATATTGGGTTTTTAATTTTAATAAGAAAATTTTAATTGTAAAAATAAATAAAACATGAGTGACATTTTAAATGGTTTGCAATTAATTGAATTCCATGAAGTTTTGGATTGCGCCTTGATATTTCTGATTATCATGGATAATTTTTTAAAACTTTTAGATTATATGGCTTATGTATTGCTGTTCTTTGTTGATTATGAGCAACAGATGTTTTATGAGAAAACAATTAAAATGTTTCTGTTTACCTCCTATACTGGTTTCTCTCTCCATTTACTGACATTGTATCTTCCTTATGTAGATTTTCCGGCATTAAACAATAAAAACAATTTCCAGTTTTCATAATGTAGTAGATATTTCTGTAATGTAACTTCTTATTACCCTTGCCTTAATAATTGTATGTGTTAAAGAATTAGTAAGAAAAATTTGTTGAATTCATTATTTTCTTCAAAACTTACAACTGATAAAATAAATCTACCTAGCTTAGGAGCTCTACTATTATTAACAAATCCAATAGTAATTTACAATATATTTCAATATTACAAATTCTTGTTATTTTATAGAGAAAATAAACTAAATAAATATTTTCAAGTTTTGATATCTCCAGCTAGAGGAGAGGACTCTGTAGTGCTTCAAAGATACTATCTTTAAGAATAGAATTGCATATGAAAATATGATTGTTTTTCTGTGTTGTTCTAGTTCTCTACTTTTACATGTTGTATAGTATTTAACCTTAATGTATAAATGCCATCACAAGAGTTATGATCCTGATTGCTAACATATAATTTTATCTATTTCCTTTAAAATCTTTTTCCACAGCCGTCCATTGGCAAATATACTTTTAAAAATAGTCCATCTATTTTTGTTGCATAATGTTATTTAAAGGGTTAAAGTGATGGTTTCTCTATCTGGAGAGGTAGAAAGAATTACTATTATGACATGATTTCAGATCAATGTTAGATTTTAATGCTCATTCTGTCATAAATAGCACTAGCATAAAAAAACATGGCAATATAAAAATGATTTAAAGTAATTAACTAGTTGAAAGGGCTGCTGTGTGGACGCTGTGCCATTTCATCTAAAAATCTGACACCTTTACATGAGTACGATGATCCGTTTGCTGAGCTGTTTCAGTCCCACAGTGACCAAAGCTCAACCACTGGGGAGATAAATGCTTTCAATTATTTGAGGATTCACTGGAGACCCTGTGGAGCAGAGAACAATTAAAAAATAGATAAATCTAAGGCATAGAATAAAGAACACTAGATGTCAAGTATAAAAATGATAGGGTGTTAGTAAATGCTAAGCACTAAAAAACTCTCCATTTTATCCCAGCTTGGTTGTATATTCTCACTTAAAATGAGATCTGTTAATCCCTACCTATAGACTTTTAAGTCTCCAACTTCTGCTGACAAATGCTCACTATTTTTTCTGATTCCTTGATGCCAGCGATGTCCAAACTAAGTTCATTAAATCAGTGGAAATCTCTATGAATACCCAAGCAATGATTTAGATTAGCATAGTTGCTTGGTTTGTGCATGCTGAAACTGTGATACAGTAATATTTTATTCTGGAAATGGAAAAGAGTCTCTCGTACCTTGTAATCCTTATAGAGCAATACTAGTCACTCTTGCATATTATTTTTCAGATTTTCTCTATATTTATATAACTACAATATCATTGCAACTATTGTCATTTTAAAATATTCTGCTGTCAGTATTTTGAATTTCTGTGGAGTTTTTTTTGAGTTGGTATTGGTTATACCTACTGAACAAGAATAGAATCCTAAAGAAAGCATTTAAGGGGGTAAACTAACAGCTAGAAAAGAAGAAAAAGCCTGAACTGTACACCTGACCCCAGGTTTACATATCTATCACCTTCTCTGCTTATTCTGCATTGTTTTTCTTCAGTTAATGCCAAAAAACAAAAATGAGTGAGATGACCAAATGAAATTACATAGAACCAAGACAATAAATATTTATTAAGACATATGAATATTAATTGTTATGAGAGCTCTAACTCAGGAGGAATCTTATAGAGATGGTGGAAGAACATCTGAGTATGGTGTGTGTGTGTGTGTGTGTGTGTGTGTGTGTGTGTAACTATTGTTCTTACTACCTTTATCCATTACTTCCAAATGCAAATCCAATGTCTACTGTTAGATGACTGCTTATATTCTGACCTTGATAGAGAGTGACTCTTGATCACATATAGGAAATTGGCATGTCAGTTTCAATAACCACAGTTGTCAACAAAACCAAGTAATTGCCGTTTATGTGGACTTCAGATTGTATGAAAACACTTTTCTTAAGCACTAATAACTACCATTTCCTTTACTTACATTTCCTCAATTTCTTTCAAATGACAAGCATACCTTATAATTTGTTACATTTATGCTTTTAATAGTTTCCTAGTGCAAGTTTAATTGGCCTTTCATAGTATTGTTTGATACAGTTTTGTATAAATCCATCTGAGACACAGTATTAAAAAATCTCTTCTTGAATAAAATATCATAATAAAATAAACTCTCTGTTAAATCCAGGGAGAAATCACTCTGTTAACACTTGATATTGGTTTTAAAAAGTGTCTTTCTTTTTCCATTCTTAAAACAATGTTTAATCAATTGGCATTTCACCCATACTATCAATATTTTTAAAATGCCATATTTTCATAATGTGATGCATTTTCTTTAATTGAAAAAATTACAAATAGTTTAGTTGTAACTATATTTTTATAAAATAATTTCAGAAATATAATTTTAGAATGATTATTAGCATTTTAATATTAGCATATTAATGTTCTCTATCAGACATAATGTGTTATTAATAGCCTTGTATTCTATAAGTCCTTTAAAGATGGTAACTAAAAGCAGAACTTATTCTGGGCATTATAAGATCATTTGAAAGGAAATTCAAAGAGTTTATAGTCTGTCTTCCTCAAAGTGTCATTTATTTATTTAGCTAGTTAGCTAGTTAGAGATGAAGTCTTTCTTCCCAGGCTGGAGTGCAATGGTAGGATCTCAGCTCACTGCAACCTCTGTCTTATGGGTTCAAGCAATTCTCCTGTCTCGGCCTCCAGAATAGATGGGAATACAGGTGCATTCCACCACGCTCGGCTAATTTTTTTTGTATTTTTAGTAGAGACAAGGCTTCATCTTATTGACCAGGATAGTCTCTATCTCTTGATCTCATGATCTGCCCCCCTCGGCCTCCCAAAGTGCTGGGATTACAGGTGTGAGACACTGCGCCTAACCAATTTTTGTATTTTTTTTTTTTTTTTTTTTTTTTTTTTTTTTAGTAGAGACAGGGTTTCACTGTGTTGGCCAGATTGGCCTCGAACTGCTGACCTCAGGTGATCCTCCAGCCTCTGCCACCCAAAGTGCTGAGATTACAGGTGTGAACCACAGCCCTTCAAAGTGTCTTTAGATGATTACTTCATAAAGGTGAGAAGAAGCAGCGAAATGGTAACTTTAAATTATAGCACTATAAGATATACAGTGGAAAAAACAAAAGTCATTGCTAAACAAATTCTACTTTATAGAATGCCAGATTTGTTTTCGTCAAGTCCCAGATCAGCTTTTGGATCCTTAATGTTTTTTGAGGTTATACTATTATTTTAAATGCTTAATATTTTATGTTTGTGAAATTTGGCCGGGACATTTTGATGGAGCTAAGTAAAAAATAGTAAATGCAGCATACTCATTTTGTCTTTTCTAAGGAAAAAGAAAAATTATTTTGAGTTGATAGTGTGGTTAAATTAATAGTCTTGAGAAGTTATCATTATTTAGACAGTCTGGTCAATATGATTCATTTGCAGATTTAAAAAAATTTTCCTGTAAATTGGAATACTTCTTTTTCTGTTTTATGCTGTATGTATATAATATATAGTATAGATACAGATACAGATGAATACACATTTGTGGATGGATGTTCTGATATCTGCTTACATGGAATTTTTCTGGATACCACTAAATGTATAATGCTTGAAAATGGAAAAATAATTAAGCAGATGGGGCAGCATGTGCAAAAGGCTTTAAAGTCACCACAGTTCCTTCCAACTCGTGCCTTTGGAGCATGCTAAAGTGTAAAAGGTTTCTATAAAAGCCCATTCACTTAAATCCATTAAAAAATAATTAAATAATCTAGCTTTGAGTTTTGGGAAAATCTCAGTGTTAGGAATTGTATTCTGAATCACATTTTTCTGTTTCTGTTCATTGCTCCAACAGTAGAGGCAAAATGTAGCCAGGCTTCAGCTTGTATCTAAGACTTGAGAGCTTGCACTTTGTGTACAGATTACATTCCTGGCTCCATCAGTTTTGAAATTTTTTCTTTGCTTTGTTTTAAAAAAATTATTTTAAATGTACATTATGTCTTTCTGCTTCATTGGCATTCTTGTAAGCCATCTTAATCATTTTTGAAGATATATGTGGCATAAAATAAATAATGAATACAAATTAAATGTTAATGAATTTATTGATTTTACAATAAATGGTAGCAGGTAAAATGGAATATTTATTAGAATATTAGCTAAACTGGTAGATAAAACAGGTAACTTAAAATACTTATCAAACAATTTCCACTGGTGCAACTACCACCACCGTATGTCCATGATTAATAAACAGTTGCTCTTCCAACTGGATTTCGATTGCCGTCTTATCAGAGAAGCCCAATACATATTTTCATTTAAGAAACGAAGAATGAGTAGTTATTTCTGACATGGATTTCTGGATACATAAAGGTTAACTGGATACTGGATACATAAAGGTTAACAAATTATGACCTTATTCTTTATGTAATATTATAAGACAGAGAAATTTTAGAAGGGAATTTTACAAGTAGTGATTTTAACCACCATTGGTAGCAGCAGCAACAGCTCTCTTTCATGACATATAATGATAAAATGCTATAAAACTGGTAAACAAGAGAAAATTTACTAAGGCCTATAGAGACCATGAGAATCATCCTGATACTTATTAAAAAATTATCTACCCAATTGATATCCTACCTGATGAAAAATTTTTGCTGATATGCCAGAAAGCTCTGTTCTCAAGCTTATTGAATATGTTTACCAGTGACTTGGATGAAGAAGCAAATAAATGTTCATCAGCTTGTGAATAACATGAAGCCAGGAGAAATAGCAAAATGCAGCATGATAAATCAGTAACCACAGAGCTCTCCATATAAAATAAACTAATAAATATCTATCTAAAATAGGGCAGATATGACTTAGTAGTAATATGTGTGGTACTGAAGATTTTATGTGATAGTAATTTGATAAAAATAACTATATGATATAATTGTTTATTAAAAATCCAGTGCATTCTTTGACTATGCTGAGTCAGACATAAAATATTGTGTTAGTCTGCTTGGGCTGCCATAGCAAAATATCATAGGCTGAGTGGCTTAAGTAAAAGAATATTATACCCACAGCTAAAGTTTTATACCTTCATAGGATACACTACAGTGCCAGTCATATGTATATATGCATATATTATTCAAAAACTCATTTGCAAATGAGTTGCATTTTTAATTGCTAAATTAAATAAAAGAAAATAAGACTGAAAATTTGATCCAAATTGAAAGGCTCCATTTATGTTAAGGCCACTTTATTAAGATTACTAAACTATTTCCAAAAAAAGATTTTCTTCAAAATTTTATTAAAAAGATTTAAATCAAGTTTGAAATTTAAAGTTTTTTCTTCCAATCTACCTACTCACACAGTTGATAATGGAAACCTTCTTGATTAGCCCTTCATTTTCAGATATTTTGAAACAAAATGGTTCAATGAATTAAATATGGTATAATTTGATGTAGATACATTAATGTTTAGAAGTTTTATTCTCCTAGTTGACATTTTTCTCCTAAGTAAACACATTAAATGAGACCATTGATGTTAAAGTTTTTAGATATTTAAGGGTCTAGGATTTGAGATATGCTGAAGGAAACATCAGAGATGATATCACTGGCAGAAACTATAAGAAAGCACTGAACCAATACTAAAATAAAAAATTACAGTGTTCTTATATAAACATTTATTATATCTGGCATACTTTATTTAAATATTTACTTACCTATAGGATTGGAAGGAAGTCTATACTCTTTTTATAAACAGGCTATGTGTTAAAATTGACATCCAGAAATAGTAAACCAAAATATATTAATGTCATTCTAATGCCTTGTTCCTATTACTCATGTGTTACTTTAGAAGTATTAGTTTAATTCAATTTACTGAGATATATAATTATATAATTAACTAACTTATGTTTTTAGTTGAAATATAAACTATAACGGTTCTGGCACCTTTGCAATGGCAAATACATTAGGGAGTGTGACAGTGTCAGATTCCATGTGTTTTTATGAGATTGAATAAGAACCCTTTGGTTGTTTCAATAAGTCAATCAAAATATTTATTAGTAGTCTACTGTAATCAGTTTTTAGCATACTATAATCCATTTCCTGATAGTGCTATTTCAATTTGAAAATAGGTTCAGGAAGTATCACTGTATGAATTATGGAAGATCAACATTTTCTACATTATCAGCATAATATAGATGAAATCAATTAATTGTACACAAAGCAACCTGCTTAAGAAACAGTTTATATAGGGTAAATATTTGCAACTCTAAGACAAGTAATTGAAATATATAGAGAAGCTATATAGATAATTAAAACATATTGCCCCAATAGTATTTATGCATAGTTAATAAGAATATGCACAAATATATACATAAAAATGCTCCATCAATAATAAAAAAATGCAAATCAAAATCACGAAGTTGTTTTCATGCTCATAAAATGAGCACATATTTTTAATTGAATATTCAAGACCAGCGACTTTAAGATGAAATAAATATGCCACTAGAGAGCATGTAAACATTATAACTTCCTGAATTATTCAATTGGTTATTCCCCTTTGTGTGATCCTTATTCTCTTTTCTAGTAACAAACCAGAAAGTCAATATAATGTATATATGAAAATGTTTTTCTCTTTCATTTGTGACAAAAATTTTGGAAAAGATCACACAAACACTTGGTAGGAAAATTATGTCAATTCACGTAAATATTATGAAGGCTTTGAAGTGACATTTAAGATCTTTAATGATGAGAAAATGTTTATTATATAATATTGTATAATGTTGAGGTTTTGTTGTTGTTGTTGTTCTTTTTTCTTTGTTGAGTTTTTTTTTTCAAGACTTTATACGATTCCCCTGCCTTCTGGCCTCCATGCCTTCTAACAAGAAATCAGCTGTTCATTCTATTGAGGATCACTTTTATATACATGATGAGATGCTTCTCTTGCTGCTTACAAAATTCTCTTTGGCCTTGAGTTTCCACAATTTGAATATAATGTTTCAGTGTGGATCCCTCTTGAGATAGTCTGCTTCAAAATCCTTGAGCTTCTTGGATGTGTATCTTCATTATATATATATACATTTTTATAGCACTTTAGGTTCTGGGGTACATATGCAGAACATGCAGGATTGTTGCATAGGTACATAAATGGCAATGTGGTTTGTTGCCTCCATCCATGCCACCTATATCTGGCATTTCTCCCCATATTTTTCCTCCCCAACTCCCTACCCCACACTGTCCCTCCCCTATTCCCCCCAACAGACCCCAGTGTGTGATGCTCCCTACCCTGTGTCCACGTGAGTGAGAACATGCTGTGTTTGATTTTCTGTTCTTGTGTCAGTTTGCTGAGAATGACGGTTTCCAGATTCATCCATGTCCCTACAAAGGACACAAACTCATCGTTTTTTATGGCTGCATAGAATTCTATGGTGTATATGTGCCACATTTTTCTTGTCCAGTCTATCATTGATGGGCATTTAGGTTGGTAACGGGTCTTTGCTATTGTAAACAGTGCTGCAATGAACATACGTGTGCATGTGTCTTTATAATAGAACGATTTATAATCCTTTGGACATATACCCAGTAATGGGATTGCTGGGTCAAATGGAATTTCTATTTCTAGGTCCTTGAGGAAGCACCACACTGTCTTCCACAATGATTGAACTAATTTACACTCCCACCGACAGTGTAAAAGCGTTCCTATTTCTCCATATCCTCTCCAACATCTATTGTTTCCAGAGTTTTTAATGATCGCCGTTCTAACTGGTGTGAGATGGTATCTCAATGTGGTTTTGATTTGCATTTCGCTAATGATCTGTGATAATGAGCATTTTTTCATGTTTGTTGGCCTCATGTGTATTCTTTTGAAAAGTGCCTGTTCATATCCTTCACTCACTTTTGGATTTTTTTTTTTCTTGTAAATCTGTTTTAGTTCTTTGTAGATTCTGGATATTAGCCCTTTGTCAGATGGGTAGATTGCAAACATTTTTTCCCATTCTTTTGGTTGCCGGTTCACTCTAATGATTGTTTCTTTTGTTGTACAGAAGCTCTGGAGTTTAATTAGGTCCCATTTGTCTATTTTGGCTTTTGTGGCCAATGCTTTGGTGTTTTGGCGTAGTCCTTGCCTGTGCCTATGTCCTGAATGACATTTCCTAGGTTTTCTTCTAGGGTTTTTACGGTGTTAAGTCTTATGTTTAAGTCTTTAATCCATCTGGAGTTAATTTTAGTGTAAGTTGTCAGGAAGGGGTCAGTTTCTGCTTTCTGCACATGGCTAGCCAATTTTCCCAACACCATTTATTAAACAAGGAATCCTTTCCCCATTGCTTTTGTAAGGTTTGTCAAAGATCAGATGGTTGTAGATGTGCGGCATTGCCTCTGAGGCCTCTGCTCTGTTCCATTGGTCTATATCTCTGTTTTGGTACCAGTACCATGCTGTTTTGAGATTTAAAAAGAAGACAAGGTAGATAGATCCCAAATAAAAATAAAGTAAACAAGAAAATGGAGATCAGAAACAAAGATGCTGAAGTGCTAAAACCGTTTCCTTGATGCAATGAAGTTATGGGTTTTTTTTTTTTTTCCCTGAGTCTTTACATGTTTATGACTTTTCCAACATTCTGCAATGACTATTGGGGAGAACAACATAAAAAGATATTTTATATCCTGATGATAACAAACTTCCATTAAGGACATGGTGGGATAGGCTCTCCCATAAACTGTGCCTATTAAGCTGGATAAACATATGCAGAAGAATAAAACTAGCCCCCTGATTTTCCCCTTAGGCAAACATCAACTAAAAATAGATTAAAGACCAAAATGTAAGACTTGGATCTATAAAACTACTGGAAAAAAATTTAGGGGAAATGTTTCAGGACATTGGGAAATAATTTTTTGAAGCACAGGCAGCGAAATAAAAAATAAGCAAGTAGTATTATAACAAACCAAAAATCTTCTGCACAGAAAAGGAAAGAATCAATGGAGTAAAAAGACAACCTACAGAATGAGAGGAAAATATTTGCAAACTATTCATCTGACAAAGAATTAATATTCAGAACGTACAAGGAACTCAAACACCTCAACAGTAAAAAAAAAAAAAACCAAATAATCTTACTTAAAAATGAGCAAATTATCTGAGCAGATATTTCTTAAGACATACAAATAGCCAACACATATATGAAAAAATGTTTGACATCACCAGTTATCAGGGAAATGAAAATCAAAACCATAATGAGCTATCATCTCACAGCAGTTAGGATGGATATTATTAAAGAGACAAAATACTTACTAATGCTGGTGAGGGTGTGGAAAAAAGGAAATACATTGTTGGTGGAATGTAAGCTAGTACAATGGAGAAAAGATGAAGGTTCCTTAAAAAAAATACAAATAGAACCACCATATAATCAAGTAATTCCACTACTGGGCATTATTTATTCAAAGGAAAAGAAATAAGTTTTTCAAAGAGATGTAAATCTCCATGTTTATTACAGCACTATTCATGATAGCCAAGATATGAAAACAATGTAGGGGTCCAAGAACAGAAGAATGTGGTACATATATACAGCAAAATATTATTCAGCCATAAAAGAATGAAATCCATTTGCAAGAACATAGATGGTACTGGAGGACACTGTGTCAATGAAACAAGCCAGAAACAGAAAATTAAACACACACTTATTCTCTATCATCTGTGGAAGCTAAAAAAGTAAAATAAAAAGTTGTCCTTTTCATGGTAAAAAGTAGAATGGAGAATACTAGAGACTGAGAAGGATGGGGGAAGGGAGAGATAGGGAGAGATTTATTAAAGGATGCAAAATTACAGCTACATAGGATGAATAGTTTCTAGTGTTATATACCACTATAGGATGAATATAGTTAACAAGAATATATAGTTTCATATATCTAGAAGAAGGATACAGAGTGTCTCCAACAAAAAGAAATGATTAATGTTTAAGATGAATGATATGCTAAACTCCCTGGTCTGATGAATACGCATTATATACCTCAAAACATCACCATCCCAGGAATATGTACAATTATTATCTTTCAATTACAAAATTAAATTAAAAATAGTAAGGTGATCTAAATTTGATCTACAGTGCTTCTCTGTCTAGTACATATAG
>NW_016107486.1:3370075-3386573 GCF_001604975.1 Cebus imitator | reverse complement strand
GGGTTTCACCATGTTGACCAGGATGGTCTCGATCTCTTGACCTCGTGATCCACCCGCCTCGGCCTCCCAAAGTGCTGGGATTACAGGCTTGAGCCACCGCGCCCGGCCTCATATAGCAGAATTTTTAAAACTAATGTAGTGGCTATTTGTAAAGGAAAAATGTAGAACAAGTACAAAAATAAACCTCTATAAATAAATAAATAAATAAAGTTGTAAATAAAGTTATAAATAAAGTTGTAAACTAATTTTTGAGGTAATACACTGTTAACACTTGAAGGGAAATCTGCATAAAGTATTGAAAATCATGACCCATCAGACAAGGAACTGTCCCAATTTATTCAATAGTCTTCAGAGAGAAATTATCTATTAAACATCAAAATAATGCCATTACTTGTTGATCTAAGCCACTCCCGGATTTTATCCTGAAGAAATAATTTTAGATTATATAAAAGTTTATTACTAAAATAATAATTATTTTAAAAATTAACCAAATTTAAAAAACTTTCTCTTGTCTGTTATT
This sequence comes from Cebus imitator, assembly GCF_001604975.1. Taxonomy (NCBI): domain Eukaryota; kingdom Metazoa; phylum Chordata; class Mammalia; order Primates; family Cebidae; genus Cebus; species Cebus imitator. Next base: position 3,386,053 of record NW_016107486.1, on the reverse strand, counting down.
TTTTAAAATAAATTAGTTTCAATACATAAAATCAATTCAATGTTATACAGTTATTAAAATTATGTTTCAAAATCTATGCAATGTCACATCCAATCCCAGCAATTTGGGAGGCTGACGTAGGAGGATCACTTGAGCTCAGGAGTTTGATGCCACCCTGGACAACATGGCAAAACCTCATCTTTACAAAAATTAGCCTTGCTGGGTAATGCATGCCTGTGGTCTCAGCTACTCAGGAGGCTGAGGTGGGAGGATCCCTTGAGCCTGGGGACATAGAGGATACAGTGAGCCAAGATCATACCACTGCACTCCAGCCTGGGCAACACAGTGAGACCTTGTCTCAAAAAAAGTCTATGTAACATCATGATGAAATACGTAACATACAAGGAAAAGTGCAAAAGTAAAATGCAAAATAGTGCATTTAAGATCCCAATGGAGTAAAATGACACATGCTTATTTATACGTAAAAGAAGGTAAAAGAAACACATGGGGCCACTAACAGTAATTATCTCTGGATGGTGAGATTATAGATGACATTTTTACTGTATTTTATCCGTATTTCAAGTTTTCAAAACTTGAGCGAGATCTTGGCTCACCTCAATCTCTGCCTTCCGGTTCAAGTGATTCTCCTGCCTCAGCCTCCCAAGTAGCTGGGACTACAGACACTCACAACCATGCCCAGATAATTTTGTATTGTTAGTAGAGATGGGGTTTCTCCATATTGGTCAGGCTGATCTCGAACTCCCAACCTCAGGTGATCCGCCTGTCTTGGCCTCCCAAAGTGCTGGGATTATAGGTGTGAGCCACTGCGCCCAGCCTACATTTTATTTTTATGGAAAGAAGTTTCTCAAAATATTTCAGAAAACTATCAAATGTATGGTAAAAATGGCTAATGAAATGATTGAATTTTTATTCCATGTGAATTAAGAAAAAATACAATTGCATTTAGCTTAGAATACACAAATGCATGAATTGCAAATATCTTATCTCCATAAACCATTTCTAAGGGAATTTGAGTGGAGATCCATTCTACACTGCACCTAACCTGAAGAAAAGAGGCCGACATTATTCACTATCTCAGAATTTTGTGCAGATGTAGTGTCCTGGACACAGGAGACTCTACATTTCTTAAATTCTTGACCACTGTATCTTCTCTTACCAATAACATCCCTAGACATTATCTACAGTGTACTTTCCCACAGAAATGGTGAATAAATAGTCCTTGGGTGTATTTCAAAGTAAAAATGTAAAAAAGCAAATATATAAAATTATTGTATGTAAAAAATCTGACATATGTTTGTCTTCCACATTATCTTTTTCTTCTCCTTTTGTTTTAGTCTCATTGGAGGACCTAGCCATCATTTATTATATTCTTTAATTAGAAAATATGCTATGTTCCAAACATATATGTATAGTAAAATTTAAAGTGCAATGTTTTAATGTATTAATTGGAGATTGCTTGTAAGAAAACCCTGCACTCACATACGCACACACAAAATTTTTGTTAAAATCTGTAATGAAAGGTTTTTACTTACACATATACATATACATACACACACTGCATATGACTATTTACATTGTGTGAGTTTTGACATTAATGTTTTGCATGAGATCAGCAGAGATCAAAGTCTTTCAGGAAATTTTTCTCTGATATTCTAAAATTCATGCATCCAAAAACTAGGTAAAATGGAGCAAAAATAAAGAATACAGGTAACATTTTCTTACTGATATTAAACACTTAAGTAAATATTTCTTATGAATCTAGATATCTAACATATTTTGTTCACGTGTTTTGCTCATTTTTTTTGCTCATTTTTAATTGTTTTAGCTTATTTGTTTTTGTCTCATTGCTCTCTAAGAGATCTTTATATATTGTGGATATAAGATCTTTTTCAGACAGTTGTAAACATTTTATCACTGTTGCTTGTTTTTTTCCATTTTCTTAGTTGTTTCTTTTCAAAGTAAAAGTTTTCAAATTTAGAAAGTTCTGGGCTAAAATCCACTTGGCTCTGATGTCTTATTTCTTTTACATGTTTTTAGATTTAATCTGCAAATACTTGAGGTTATGTTTGTGAGGAATGTTTGCAATTTTCTTTTCTTACAATGTCTTTGTCAGGTCTTTCCCTTTGTGGCTTTACTGTCCTCATGAGATAAATTAGAGAATGTTTCCTTCTTCTTTATTATCTGAAACTTTTAAAATAAAATTGGTATAATTTCTCCCTTTAGTGTTCGAAAAATTCATCAGTAAAACTGATGTGAAAGTGTTTCATTTGCAGGAACTATATAAATTTGTATTGCAGTTTCATAATTACACATAAACTTATTCAGGTTTTTTATTCTTCTTGAATAACTTTTAATAAGTTATATTGACATTTCTCTGCTTCATCTAACTGGCTGAATTTGTTAACGAAAATTTGATCATAATATTCCTTTATTATCCTTTTAATGCCTGCAGTATCTATGGTATATTTCTTTTTCATTTCTAATCTTGATAATGTCTGTTTTTTCTCTACCTGCTTTAAGTCCTGCTAGATGTTTTAAAATGTGCTGAACTTCTCAAAGAACCAAGTTTTTGCTTTCCTAGTTTTCTCTATTGTTCATCTTCTATTTTGTTAACCCCTAAATCTTATCCTTTTTGTATCCTTGATTCTGCTTCTTTGGGGTTTATTTTACTCTTTCTAGTTTCTCAAGTGAAAATGGAAATAATTGACTTTCAATCTCTTTTGCTATCTGGCATACTTATTTAAAATCACAGATTTCTTCACAAGCATTACTTTAGATGGGCCTTATAAATTATAATACATTAAGTTTTTATTGTCTTTTAATATGTAATATTTTTTAATCTTCCTTGTGATTTATTATTTGATGCATGGATTATTTAGAAGAGCATTGTTTAATTTTCAATTGTTTTGGCTTTTCTGGATATCTTGTAATTAAAGTTTTATGACCAGCATATAGTCTATTTTGATGAATGTTTCATGTGAAAACAATGTGTATGCTGAAGTATTCAGTATATTGTTCTGCAGTTGTCAGTAAGAGCAAGTTTTTGCAGAGAGTAGATTAGATTTTCTACATACTTATTGCTTTTTCAAAACTTGTTCTGTCAATTACTAAGAGTATGGACTTAAAATCTCCAAAATTTATTTTAGATTTTTTGATTTCTCATTTTGTTTCTGTCAGGAGTTTTTTTTTTTTTTTACTGTATTTTGAAGCTTTGTTATTTATTGCATTCTCATTTAGGATGGTTATGTATTTGTATTAAAGTTATCATTTAATTATTACATAATATTTCATTTACACTCACGTTTCTCTATCAATATAGACATAACAGCTTCCTTAATGCACCTGGTATATATTGCCCAATTCTCATTTTCAATTGGTTTGTATATTTTAGTGTTTGCCTTTTGGGAAGCATGTTACTGGGCTTTATCTTTTTATTATTTTGACTAACCATACTTTTGAAGTGGAGTGTTTAACCTTTTATGTTTATTATAATTATTGCTATTGTTGATTTAAATATTTTATCTTGTCATTTGTTTTCTCTTTCTCTCTCTGCCTCTATTAACTATGTCATTTTTCTGCCTTCTTTGTATTAATTAAACATTTTAATGACTTTATTTACTTTTTTCATTTTTGAATAGTTATTTTTTCTTTCCTTTATACTTTGAGATATACACACAATAAAATTCACTTTGTATATGGATAAATTTCAATGATTTGGTATAAAATTTTAGATTTGTACAACTCTCACCTCAATCCAGCAACAGAATATTTTCCTCATTTCAAAAAGTTCCCTTATGGCTATAATTAAATCACCCTTCTTCCCACAGTTCTAGACAAGCAGTCACTTCTCTGTCTTAATAGATTTTCCTTTTCTTGGAATTTCATGTAATTAGAAACATATATCTTTTATATCTGGGTTAGCATAATGGCTTTGAGGTACTCTCATAAAATAGTATATATGAACTTACCACACTTTGGTTTTGTGTTCACTGGTTGACAACATTGAGATTATTTGCAAATTGGGACTAATATGAATCATTTTGCTATGAATATTGCATATTAGTTTTTGGGTAGATTCATGTTATCATTTTTATTGAGTAGATTTCTAGTGTGGGAATTGCTGGATCATAGCAAGTTCATGTTTAATTTTTTGAGAAGCTCCCAAACTGTTTTTAAAAGTGAATATCCCTTTCCTCATTCCTACAAGCAAAGGAAGAGTATATCAGTTCTGCACATACTTGCTAGCATTTGATATTATCAGACTTTTTATTATAGTCATTCAGTATTGATTCATTTTGTAATTTTAATTTGTATTTTCCCATATGACTAACAATATTAGGCATCTTTTTATGTGCTTATTAATTATTTGCATAGTTTTGGTAAATTATCTATCCAGATCTTTTGTCAATTATTAAAATTGGGAAATTGGCTTGTTCTTACTATTGAGTTATATTCAGCATACAAGCATTTTAAAAATATGCGATTTGCAAATGCCGTCTACCGCTCTGTAACTTGCATTTCATTTTCATTTTCTTAATTGTGTCTTTTAGAGCAAAATGTTTAATCATAAGGAAGGTGCAATTAATCATTCTATTCTTTAAAAGATTATGCTTTTGATGTTATAGCTAAGAAATTATTGCTGAACCTAAAGTGACAATTATTTCCTTCTGGAAATTTTATGACTGTGGCTATTATTTTAGGCCTTCAATACATTTGAAATTAATTTTTGTGTATTGTGTGAGGTAATTTTAAAACATTTGTTTGAAATGTACATTTAAGAATTTTTATTGGTTGATATATATTTTCAGCAAAAAACTGCAGATAGAAATGTTTTCAAGATTTTCTATTTTCAACATTTCTTTTAAAAAGTAATGTGTTCATATATATTTTTAAATAATATTTACATAATTACTCGCTTAGTTTTCTGAAACTACCCAATGGCATGCTAATTGCCACCAATTATCACAAAAAAAAACTATAAAATTTTGAACAAATTTTAAATAAGACAAATATGTAAGCACTTCTTGTAAGCGTTTGCCACAAGATAACCAGCAAATCTTTGTATGACAGAAAACAACTTATAATCAGTATTCATCTCATTTAAAAGATTTGTTAATATTCTCCTATATGCTTAATTGTATTAAAAATAAGTTAGAATGTCTTTTTTTTTTTTTTTTTTTTTTTGAGACGGAGTTTTGCTCTTGTTACCCAGGCTGGAGTGCAATGGCGCGATCTCGGCTCACCGCAACCTCCGCCTCCTGGGTTCAGGCAATTCTCCTGCCTCAGCCTCCTGAGTAGCTGGGATTACAGGCACGCACCACCATGCCCAGCTAATTTTTTGTATTTTTAGTAGAGACGGGGTTTCACCATGTTGACCAGGATGGTCTCGATCTCTTGACCTTGTGATCCACCCGCCTCGGCCTCCCAAAGTGCTGGGATTACAGGCTTGAGCCACCGCGCCCGGCCTAGAATGTCTTTATAGACAATGGAATAACTGAATCACTAATTTTCAGTTGATTGTAGCAGGCATTGAAATTTAAAGTTCCTGTAGGTGGTTTCTTCCTTTGATTACCTTTGATTCCAGTTAAAGAAGCTAGCTGGTCTATCAATGGAGAAAATTAATTTTTCACTATAAAACATTTTATTCAAATTAAAGGAAAAATTTTGATTTGGGTAAATGTTCTTCATAAATCTTTCCTTCTGTAGCTCTGAGAGCTAAAAATAACTTGTTCATGTTTTATACCTTTAATAATATCCTGACAGAGAAGGACTTGTCTCCTGCTTAGCAGAACTGTTTTTGAACTGAAATTTTCTCTGTTAAAACTAACTACAACCAGTGCTTAAGATAGATATCCAGTCTTAATAGAATGATGAGATGGTGAATCAGAGCTTGTAAATACTGGTTTACCATACTATATAACTTCACCAACAAGGTGTGGAATCCAGTCTCTGATTGTACCATTAGAGGGGCTGATATACACTCAACTAAGAATAATGAAGTGGCAGTAAGGTCAGTGGCCTCACTGGTCTGCCTTATTACACAACAATAAATGGATGATGAATCCCACTGCCTAATCATTTCCAGAAGAGGGCCTGGTACTTCTGGAGCCATAGATTTTATAAGTTACGTAGTCCAAAGTCTAGGACCCTTCTTCCAAAATCTGACATCCAACATGGATAGATCTCATTTCCTTATTGCAGAATAAATTAGCAGTAGGGGAACTCTGCATCTGCGACATCTCTAGTTTTTGTATGTTTTTTCAGGATAAATAAGTACTACCCGGTATTTGTCATTTGATCCGATATGCTTGAAAGGCCTGTGAACACAAACAATTTGTTCTTATTCAATTTCATTGTTGAATCAAAATCTAGTAAATAGAATAAGGAAAGAGATTTTATAAATGCCTGCACCTCCATTATATTGTATAGCAAAACTTCACATTGCATGTTTTTCTAATACTATTTTTCATACCTTCAGTAATGTTTTATTTGAGATCCCTGACATTACTGACTGAAAAAAGAAGCCTGACTTATTGTTTTCAGTGTATACTTTCATCCATTTTTATTGCAACAGAAAGAATATGCATTTCTCTGATTGTGTCTTTCACTATTAAGTAATAAGTTTCAAAAAAGGTTTATAAACACTTATTATAAGAAACTTCATAAAATACTGGACTGAGTAGTATGTGACTTTTAGCATGGAAGAAAAAATGTAGAAGTTGTATTATTCTGGATTCTATTTACTTACTCAAAATGTTATAAGTGAAATAAAATTTCCAGGTACAACACACACAATGTATATGTTTAATGATAGAGGATGTAGCTTCTCCTTATTTTGCATAAATTTAGTAAAATCTTGCAATGTTTACAATATGTGAATATATGTGTGTGTATATTTATATGCTTGTATGTATGTATGTATGTGTGTATATATATGCGTATTTATATATGCATGTGTATATATGTATATGTATGTATATATATGCATGTGTATATATGTATATATGTGTGTGCATATATATGTATGTGTATATACTTTAAGCATTGCAAAATATATATACTACCTTATATGTATATATCATACATACCATTATATCATTATACCATTTTATATATAGATATGTACACACACACAAATACCCACACACACACACATATATGAAGATCTGAAGAGAATCAATATCCTCATGTAAGGAAAATGCCCTAAGTGAATTTATTGCCAAGTTTTTATGTAAGATAAACTCAATTCCTTAAGAATAGAGAGGAGTTACTTCTGACGAAAAAGTATGTTCAAGGAATGGAGCTCAATGATTTTAGCCTCATCTGTGTCTGCACAAATATCTCTATCTGAAGTCTCAAGGCCTCATTCATTCCCAGCTAGTGTTCTTAACTTTCTACAAAATACCTAGTAGAATGGTGTATTGAACTGGTATGGCAATCTGCACATTTAAAAATCAGATTTTGATCTGATCTTCATCTATTTCTACCCAAACAGATGATGGCCATAGAAAGTCTCAAGAATCAGTATGAATGGCTCAGAAAATTTCTCTTTACAATGTGAGTGGGATTTGACACAACAGGCTCAGTGCCATCATGCTCTTCACTACAGAACACTCTTGAGATTCCTGACACTTTACATAGTACTTTTGAGTTTGAAGAAAGTTAATGTTGTTTTGACTACAAATGTAATAATTACTGGAATTACCTTATCTTTTAAAAATTATTATTTTTATTATTATTATTTTTTTTAAAGATGGGGTTTCACCATGTTGGTCAGGCTGGTCTTGAACTCCCGACCTCAGGTGATCTGCCGGACTTGGCTTCCAAAGTACTTGGATTACAGGCGTGAGCCACCACACCCAGCCCTTAAAAATTAAAATGTAAGCCCCAAATATTATCCCACCTAACCCTCCTAATTGTTCAGTGAGGTAGATATTGTTATTCCATTTCCATAGGTAAGGGAATTTGGCTGTAGAGGGCAATGTTACTGTCCAAGATCACACAGCTTACAAGCAAGCCCTTGGTTCCAAGCATTTGCTCTCTCACATTACTTCATAGTTTCTTAATTGTTTTAAAACTAGGATGAAATAATGCTTCCAAGTTGTGAAAAGTAGATTTATGTGTGTCCCTAGGAGCACTGCCTCAATGACTATTTATTTTAAATAAATAGCTGTGGAGAAGGTTAGTGTATATTCTTTTGAACATGCAGTGATTGATATAGAAATTATGCATTTTTTTTGCTGCCATTATTTACAGTGTTGGGTCCCAAAACAGATTACGCAAGACATCAATGACTCAGCTTTTCTCCTGAGTTACATACTTTTTATTTTTATGGGTCAAGCACTTTATGCATATGGATTGTTTTACTATAATATCTGTGATTTTTGAGTCTTAAATAGCATTTCATTTTGTGATCTGAGCATTCCAGAATTGATATGCTTTAGGATTGTGAGATAACCACTATTTGATTGTAAATATTCTTTAAGTGAATGTATTTACCTGCATTTGTTAAAAAACCATATGTCAACATTTTGATATTTTAATGTATAATTTCATATTTATCAATTAACAAAGCATTAAACCTCATTTAAAATTTTTTTCCAATAAACTTTTTTACAAAAATGTTAATAGATTCAGAGAAAACCTTGGGTGCAGCTTTAGTCATTATTATTAAGTACGGCAATTAGCTTACTTAATTTTGTTGATATATTTGCCTTTTAGGAAATCATTTCTTTATTTGTCTAGTTTTGTAGACATCACTTCACAAGTAAACAACACTCAAAAAGCTTGATTAATATGTATTTTCAAAACACACATAGATATCTCTGAAATCTGATTTAGGACATTTCTGTCCTACTAGAATACAAACTAAGGTATTCTGGTGATTATTTTTCCTTTATGTATGTGTTCTTCCTCACAAATTCTCTCCTAGGTTCAGGAAAAACAATGCCACTCAAAAAAGGCAGTGAAGAACAAAGGAAGATAAGGTGAACTCTGACATATTTTCTCTATTCGGAGTTCTTTGGCCCACCATGGTGTAACCTCCAATCCTTGAAATTTCAGTGGAAGATAGAAACTTTTGTAAAAAAAAAAATTATGCTGATCACCCAAGTTGTCCTCTAGTGATGAAGACCCTGAAGCTATAAAGAACCAAAAGAAATGAATTGATTTGCTTCTAGTGCTTATCCAAAAAATACCAAGTCTAGGTATCTAGACATGCCTAAAGCAATCGAAAGCAACCTTTTTATCTGTGTTAAGTAGAATTTATAGGAGGTTATTGCTTTAGAATGAGCTCCTTCACTAGGTTCAACAGACGAAATCAAAATGGAGTTACTAGACAAATCTGTTTTTTATCCAACCTGCCAAGAAATTTGGAGAGATAGAAAGGTAATAGCCAAATCCCCAAACAGGCCAGTTTTAGCTGACATGATAAGAAAGTCCCCTGGCTTTAACATTGGCAGTGAACGTAACTTTCAAACACGTAATCCACTTTTGCTCTGTATCTACTTTCTATAGTCCCTTTCTGCTTATAAAGCTGAATGCCTCTACTCAGTTCACTGGGGCACTTATTTTATCTTATAAGTGTTGTGTGATTCTAGAATCACAAATTAAAGTCAATTAAAATATTGAAGCTAAATTTGTTGTAATTTTGCCTCTGAAACCTGGATGCTCTAAATCTGCTGTAAATCTGCCCATAATACCCCTTTGTTCAAGATCAGCTACTTGCTTTGTCAAATGAATTAATTCTATGTTTCAGTTTTCAAAATTTCATCTTTTTCACTTAATGAGTTTCAATAAAGCATGAATAATTCTTATATTTAGGACACAGAAGGTAAAGTTCTTACTTATTCCCACTGGAAAATTTACAATGGGAACGCAGACATGCTTGATCACAAAAGTTTGTCTTGGGGGTATAACATTTCATGTGATATGACTGGTTACATAAATTTATACTCAAAAGTTGTTCTGCTCAGAAAAATGTGTCACTTATAAAAGAAGCAGTTGCTGAGATAAAGCAAATGCTGCTATTTGTGGGTTGATTCTCTCCTGGTAGGTTATTACTAGGCCTCTGTGCTGCATCCTTAGAGCTGGCCTTGCTTTTAACCTCTTCTCTGAGAACTTCCTTGGCAGTTTTCTTTCTTTACTACAAAATCCAATTTTCAATAGCTATGCTTAAATTAATTTTAACATTGCAGGAAAAGAACCCTTGCATCAAATTTCTCTCCCACACACAGTTGTCACATTGTTACTGAAATTTCCCAGGTCACTGGACATACTTGGATTCCTGATTCAACTTTAGCAAATTGGAAATGGGAAATACTCTGTCTAGGCATCCAGTTAACTCTACTTACTCTCCCAGGGATGCCTGTTACTTTCATATCCTTATTTTGTTATTCATTTTGAATAATAATAAAAGAAACAATTTTAATCATCAATTCAACTTAGATTAGATACTGCTTAACTTCAATGAATTACCTCAACTGTAGATACCAAGATGTTCCATAAGGAAAAAAATAGAACATTGTATCTTTGTAGGGTAGGGAAAAATAATAGTTCTACATTGTTTCATATTTTTATAAGAAATATCATAACACTGCCATGCATTAATAGTTAACTTTCAAGTTTTTCTCATCTATTAAGATGCTATCATAGGCTGGGTGCGGTGGCTCATGCCTGTAATCCCAGCACTTTGACTGGCAGATCATTTGAGGCCAGTAATTCCTGACCAGCCTGGGCCAATATGGTGAAATCCTGTTTCTACTAAAAATACAAAAATTAGCCAGGTGTGGAGGTACACACCTGTAATTGCAGCTGCTTGGGAGGCTGAGGCAGGAGAATTGCTTAAACCCAGGAGGCAGAGGTTGCAGCTGAGATTATGCCACTGTACCACAGCCTGGGTGACAGAAGGAGACACTGTTTCAAAAGATAATAATAATAATTCAAAAAATAAGTGAGTAGAAAGCAAGTTTTCATTAAGAGCACATAGGCTGGAAGGAAATGTAGTTTATTGCTGCAAATGTCTGGTGTTAGATTTTAACTCATGGAAGCACAATCAGCACAGATTAGAGAAAGATGGCGGAGAGACAGTGGCCAAAGAAACTAAGATATGTCATATTTCCCACAACTGCCCCCTAGGTTCATCAAAATACTGTCATGATAACAGCCACTCTATGCTATAAAGGAGAGGATTTACTAGTGTCTTACTACAGTCTTAAAAAACTGAAAACAACTTTCTCTGAAAACATATCAGGAATAAATATGGTCTTCCTCTGATTAGGTGTGAAATGTAATCAGGAACAATCATTCCACAACAGTCTCTAGAACCTGCAGGGGCTGACTTCAGTGATTTACCTGCTGTAGTGGGTATAATCCTGGAATGAAGCAAATACAAAAAATTTGGAAATTATGCAGTAACTAAAAAAGTAATTCCCGAAGTATATTCTACAAAGTCCCAGTTTTGGCATTTTAAACAAATTTGGAGAAAGTTTACATGTCTACGTCAATATGATGGAATTTTGCTTAAATAGTTACTTGAGTACCTATATGGCATTTTTAAAAATGTTTCACTGTCATAAATAGGTACAGATTGATTAAAACTGCATTTGAGCTTTGGCTGCATCTCTCCTACATTATTATTTATATAAAGAATTTCTTAATTTTAATTATCTGTGAAACATCATTTAGAGAGACATTTTCTTAAATCAATGTTACCCCTTGTAAACACTCAGGGGTAACAACCTCATATTGCCAATACCAAATATGATCCTGGCTGCTTCTATTTCACCCAAATCTACTTCACCCATTGTTGTAGAGTAAGAGAATAATAGACTCCCTTCAGTACGCTCCTCTAGAGCTAGGTGTGATGACATAAATGCATTGTTGCCAATGGAATATGAGTGGAAATGGTAAGCACCCTTCCAATTATGAATCTTAAGACATTGAATGTGCACTTCTCCATACACTTTCATCTTCCAGCCATTTTGACTTTGCAGACAAAACCGAAGTCCTCAAGAGTGACAAAGAAACATGATGTAAGGAGCCCATGTCATAGAATTTCCAGACCAGCTTGGACCACTGTCCTTGAAACATTCATTGAATATTTACTGTGTGTAAAGTAGAACTATCATATTGCACAATTGCACAATTGTACTCTGAGTGACTTTAGGTATTAGACTATTTAATCTTCAGAATAATACTTTGAGTTAACCCCTTTTTCGGATAAGGTAACACCACAGAGAAGTTAAGTAACTCCTCAGATGTGCTGCAGTGAGAAGTGGCTGGGGTGGGATTCAAACCTCCTCAGTCTGGCTTTAAATCTAAATACTTTATACTCTACTGACAATTACATGGAATAGTCAAAGGAAATTATACTTATCTTGTGATTTATAGAGCATTTATATATCAACTCATTTCATATAATTACATGCATGTTTTTCAACCTATATATTTTTAAATATTTAAATTTATCAATAAATTTGCAAACATATTGATCACCTGATTTAATTCAGCATTTTAATAGCATGTGTATGAAGTTTCTAGATTGCTCAGTTGTGAGATGGGTAGCTAATATACTCATAGAACTATGAATGTGAAGGAAACCAATGATGAATAATTTTTGACTATGATGAAAAATTAAAATATTAGTATATTTTATGAGATCAAAATGTCTAAAAATAGAACAAATCAAATCATAATTAACAGGGATATACTACACTTGGGCCTAAAAATAAAACCTGTCTAACGTATAATTAAAAGCAGAAAATATCATTAGGTAGCGATTTAGGTGAAAAAAATGACAGGATGACTACAAAGTCTGAGACAGTGGATGGCTACTTAAAATCAAGTAAATTCTTGTCTGAATGTAATGAGTACAGCATCCAAAACAAGTTAGATATTGTCACAGTATATTCGTTAACTCTTATAAGTGGTCTGAGTTAAGATTTCAAGAGTAAATGTTTTAAAATAAATATTAATTATATTCATTTGTATTATTATAATAATTAAAAGAATTCTTGAGAATGACAAGAATTACTAATCGGAAGCAATGTCAGGAGGTACGGATCAGAATTATCCCAGGAAAACTGGCAGATATATGCACTCCCTGTTCTTTGGTCATTTGGAAATTTTTCTTTACAAAGTGTTGTCTTTTGTTTATTTGGATGAATTTTGTCTTATCTTTTAGACAAGTGTTCCTAGTTTGTTATAGGTATAGTATTTCTTTGCACAATCTGTGGCTTTATTTCTCTTTTTTTCTTATTTATTTATTTTGCGTCTCACTCTGTTACCCAGCCTAGAGTAGGGTGACATAATAGCTCACTTCAGCCAGTCTTGACCTCCTGGGTTCAGGAGATCCTCCTGCCTCATCCTCCTGAGTAGCTGTAACTAAAAGTATGTGCCACAATATCCAGCTAATTTTTTAGTATTTTATAGAGATGGGTTCTATGTTACCCAGGCTGTTCTAGAACTCCTGGCCTCAAGGGATCATCCCATCTCAGCCTCCCAAAGCACTGGGATTATAGGTGTAAGCCACTGTACCCAGCACATAATTGTTTTGGAATCAATCTAATCAATATATTTGAATCAATATATAATCAAAAGAATTGTCTTTGAAGAATGTAAGTTCTGAATTTTAATATTGCCCAATTTATCAACTTTTGTTTATGGTAGTACTTTCTATATCCTGCTTAAGAAATATGTGTCTAGCTTGAAAAAATGAATACGTTTTTCCATGTTGTCTCCTGTAGACATGATTAAATTATCTATTACATTTAGGTCTGGAATTCACCTAGAATTGACTTTTCTGATTTGTTTGAAGTATTGCTAAAGATTTATTTTTGCTTTCAATATTGAGAGCAAATTGACCCATTGCTGTTTATTAATAATCGCTGCTTTAGAGTGACACCTTTATCATATATGTAGTATCTCTATGTATGCATTCCTATATGTGTTTGTTTCTGGACAATATTCTGTTGCAATGTTTTATTTGTCTAGCCCTGAACCTTGATACTATTTAAATTGTAGTTTTATAATGAGTGTTGATATTCAGTATTGTACATCCTGCATTTTTTGTCTTCAAGTATTTTTAAGCTGTTCTTTGACTAAGCTATGAAGCATACATTTTTGTAATTTTAAGATTAGCTTGTCAAAATTTTCACACATAACATAAGCACACATACAAATGTCTACTAGGATTCTGATTAGGACTGCATTGAATTTAGATACATTTGGGAGACTACTTTTACAACGCTTTTTGTTCCAATTAATAAACATGGTAGGATGGAGGTAGTTTACTGATTTTTTAAAAATATATATTTGTATTTTATTGTTAACCTTTGTTGTATTTTGTCTTGAATATTTGTTATTTCTGGTGCCACAGTTGTTATCATTTAAATATATTTATATTTAAAATATATGTTATAGATAGATGCTATATAGAAATAAAATAGACTTTTTAAATATTGCCCTTGTATGCAACAAACTTGCTCAAGGTGCTTATTCATTTTAGTGTATTTGTAGAGTCTATTGAATTTTCTAAGTTTATAGAAAATCATAAATACTCATAATTTTATTTATTTTCTTAAGCTCACATTTCTGCATTTTTTCTCCTAAGTGCCTTGCCCAGGACCTCCAGTACAATATTGAAAAAAAAAATAGTGATATTCCTTGAGCTGAGATTAAAATCTTTCATATTTTATCATTAAAAGTATAATAATTATTGAAATTTTTTGCTATATGTTCATTTTGAGAATGAAAATTTTACTTCTATTTCTACTTTGCCAAAATCATAAACGGGTATTGTATTTTATTAAATGCTTTTTTTGCATATATTGAAATAATCATATCTTTCTACTTCATGCAATGAATGTGGTGTTTTGCATTGATGCATTTTTCTAATAGGCTGTATTTCTAGAATATACATTTTTGGATATGAAATATTATTCATTTTACATTTTGCTGAATATGGATTGCTATTCCTTTGTTCAGGATGATTATATCTGTTTGTGAGAGATTGCCTGGTAATTTTCCTTTCTCGTACTATTTTTGTCAGATTTTTATCAAGTATACATTGCTCATAAAATGATATAGGGGTTATTTTCTCTTTTTATTCCCCAGAGTTTAGATAATATTCTTCCTGTAAATGCTTAAAAGAATGAATGACTAATGCCATCTGGATCTCAACTTTTCTTTATGAGAAAGTTTAGATTGCAGATTTCCTTCTTTAATAAAATTAATACAATTTTTTTAGCATTTCCTGTTAGTAAACTGTATTATCTACCTAACTTTCTGATTTCATTTAAATTTTCAAGTTTTCAGGATGGAGTTTTAAATAGTATCCTCTTACAAACATTATAAAATCTGACTGTGCACAGGGGCTCACACTTGTAATCCCAGCAATTTGGGATGCTGAAGTGGGAATATTTCTTCAGGCCAGGAGTTTGAGACTTGCCTGGGCAACAGAGCATGACCCTATCTCTACAAAACATAAAAAAATTAGCTGGGCATGCTCGTGCATGCCTGTAGTCTAGCTATTTGGACAACAAGAGCAAAACTCCAAATTATTGTCATTATGTTTTTTAAATTATAGCCATCCTAGTGTGTAAAAAATAATATAAATCTGTGTTGATTTGTATTTCCTAATAACTAACAATCTGTGGAATAGTTACTGTGTTTATTGGTCATTTATATTACTTTTGAAGAAACATATATTCTGATCCTGTGCCCATTAAAAAATTGAATTTTTTTTTTATGATTAAGTAAAAACAGTTTTTATATATTGTAGATACAAGCCACTTAGAAAATTTATATTTGCAAATCCCAGCACTTTCGGAGGCCAAGGCGGGCGTATCACCTGAGGTAGGGAGTTGGAGACCAGCCTGACCAACATAGAGAAACCTCATTCTACTAAAAATACAAGGCCTGGTGCCGTGGCTCAAGCCTGTAATCCCAGCACTTTGGGAGGCCGAGGCGGGTGGATCA
>NW_016107486.1:3338996-3369892 GCF_001604975.1 Cebus imitator | reverse complement strand
AAAAAAAAAAAAAAATAGCCAGGCGTGGTGGCACATGCCCGTTATCCCAGCTACTCGGGAAGCTGAGACAAGAGAATCACTTGAACCTGGGAAGCATAGGTTGTGGTAAGCTGAGATCTCAACATTGCACTGCAGCCTGGACAAATATTTTCTCCCATTCAGTAGGTTGTCTTTTGAATTTTTTGTTGCTATTGTTAGCAGAAAAATGTTTTAAATTTTGATAAAGTTATATTTATCTTTTTTGTTTTTTTATTATAACTAAGAAACTATTACCTAAGTTCATGAAGATGAAAGCCTGTGTTCTTCTAAGAGTTTTGTAATTTTAATGAGTACATTTAGATCTATTATTCATTTTAAATTGATTCTTGTATATGATATGAGGTTGAAGTCCAACTTTATTCTTTTCATGTAGAATACAATGACCTTAATTCTTCACACATAGATTCTTTTTGCTCTTTGACTGTATTTATAGTAACAGATTTAAAATCTTTATCCAATATGTATAGTAGCTGAGCTCCCTCAGAAACAGCTTTTATTGACTCTTTTGTTGTCCTACTATGGACTATACTTCCCTCTTCACGTGCCTTATAATTTGCTAAAACCAGAATATTTTAGATAAGTTAATACAACTCTTGAAATTAGAAATGAGATTGCCTTCTCATCTTGTTTTCTGTTTGTTCAGTAAATTATCTGTACTAATTCTGTAACATTAGAATTAATTATGTTCAATTAGCTTAGTAGTCAGCTAATGATTGGTCAGAGATTTCTTGAATGTCATTGAACCAGTGAGTCTTCCTTCTGTCCTTTGCCAGTATGCTTTAAATTTTTGAGAACACAATATTAACACTCAAACAGTTTAAAACTCTGCCTTGGCCTTTTCTTCTCACTTGCATGAGATTTCCAGGTCCTACAATGGAGAGAGATCAGAGTGCATTTTTGATTTTTCAGGGCCTGCTCAAAGCCCTGCACGTGTGCACAGCCTTCTAAGTCCCCAGAAATATGTCAGAACTTTACAAAACCCCTCTGGTTACCACTTTCCTCAAGTCTTCCTTTTAGAGGCTCTTGTTGCTCTGACAGGTGTCATATTCTCAGTCTGCTGCAATATTACATAATTACTGCTGATTTTTTTTTTTTTTTTCAAAAAATGCTGGTGATAGGGCTTTTTTTCTTTTTTTGGTGGAACAAACTCTGAGTCAGGCCAAATGAAAACAACACCCTGTAAATGGGCCTTTCTCAGGGACCAGAAATTGATATGAAATACTGACAATGCTCTGATGTGGAACTTTTTGAAGACCTCCTTATGCAGACTATTCCTTCCTTTAGCGGCAAGGTTGCAGTTGTTCACAACTACTGCAGTGGTTAGGCTACCAGAGACCTGGGAGAGGAAGATAGGAGTACATTAAATGAATGATACTACCAAGACCAGGCACGGTGGCTCATTCCTGTAATCCCAGCATTTTAGGAAGCCAAGGTGAAAGGATCCCTTGAGCCGCGGAGTTTGAGACCAGCCTGGGCAACATAGTGAGACCTCATCCCAACAACAGCAACCACAAAAATAGCTAGGCATAGTGGCATATGCCTGTGGTCCCAACTACTTGGAAGGCTGAAGTGGTGGGATTGCTTGAGCCTGGGAGGCTGAGGTTGCAGCAAACCATGATCACAACACTGAACTACAACCTGGGAGACAGATGGAAACCCTGCCTCAAAAAGAAAAATAAATACAATAAAATGCTACCAATCCTGCTGTTTTCACTTAGGTTTAGCAGGGTTTCTTGTTTAGTTTAGTTTAGTTTTGTTTTGTTTTGTTTTTGATTAAACGATCTTCAGAGGGCAGCCAGCCTTTGGTTAATTTCTGTAGGTATGAAAATGTAATTTCTAGCAATATTTGCCAAAGGTTTTCCTTGCTTTCACAGAGGACAAGTTTAACAGAAGTCCTCGCTTCACCATTCTAGAAGCTCCTTCACTCTAATTTCTTTTTTACTTTTTACTTATCTATTTGTAACTAATTAAATATTTTGTTGCATGCCATTTCCACATTCATCTGCTAATTTTAAATACTTTCTGGCTTTTATTTAGCAACCCTTCTTGCAATTACAATATATTTAAGACTATCGTAATTTGGTAATTTCACTTTTTCTCAGAAAATTCAGTAACATTACAAGATTTTAATGCAGTTTCACCTTATGCTTTTTTGTGTCATTTTTACTTTGTACTTAAATTATCTATATAAGACATTGTCTTTACAGTCATTTAAATTTACCCACGTTACCATTTCTTTTGTATTACATTTCTTTTTGTGTGTCTATTCTTCCATTTGGGATCTTTTTTTTTTTTCCCCAGAATATTATCTTGAGTATTTTTGTAGTGTAGGTCAGTTGGTGTTAAATTTTCCCAGTGTTTTAAATATGAATTTAAATATCTTTACTTTTTATTTCTATTTTGGATATGTTCACTGAACCGTCAAGTCTAGTTTGACAGGGTTTATATTGTTGTTGATTTCAGTTCTTTAATGATGCCATTCAATCATCTTGTGGATTCTACCATTTCATTGAGAAATGTTTCATTTTTATTGTTTCTCCTTTGAAGATAACATGTCCATTTGCTCTAGATGCTTTTCAGATTTCCTCTTTGCCTTTGATTTTCGGAAGGTTAAAGATGTGTCTAGGTGTGATTTTCTTTGTATTTATTCTTTGAATTTGTAGAATCTTAATAACACTTAAAATGATGCTTCAATTTCCTTCTCTTGCCCTTTGCTCATGGGACTTCAATTAAAACTATGCCAGATCTTTTCCTAAATCTCATATTTTTTAGTCTTTTCAATATTTTATCTATTTTCCTCCACCTTTAGACTTAAGTCTAGATATTTCCTGTTATTTTATTTACCAACTTAATTACTTCATCTTCTACGTTCTCTGTTCTGTTAAAACTATCTACAGAAACATATATTTCAGTTATTGAAAGTTATAGTTCTTTAATTTTGCATTGAGTCTATTTATGTAGATTCCATTTATCAGTTTAAATTCTTCATTTTGTTATGCATTTCCTTGAATGAATTTATCAAAATTTGTTAAATAGCTGTTCCTGGATGCAGAAATATCTTTCATTCCCCTGTAATATGGTTTGGATATGATTTCTTATGAAATCTCATGTTGAAATGAAGTCTCCCTTGTTACAGTTGAAGCCTGGTGGGAGGTGTTTGGATTATGGGGGTTTATTTCTCATGAATGGCTTAGCCCAACCCCTTGGTGATGAGTGAGTGAGTTCTTGGGGGATCTGGTTGTTGTAAAGTGTGGCATCCTGGCCTACCCCAGTCTCTCTTGCCTCTGCTCTGCCATGGGAAATGTGTGGTCCCTCTTGGCCCTTTTCCATGATTGTAAGCTTCCTGAGGCCTCCACAGAAGCAGATGCTGGCACTATGCTTCTGGTACAGCCTGCAAAACCGTGAGCCACTTAAAACTCTTTTCTTATAAATTACCCAGTCTCTGGTATTTCTTGACAGCAATGCAAGATTTGCTTAATACACTCTGCATGTTAATTTCTATTTTACAGTTTTTCTCTCAGACATTTTCAGTTATTAGGTCTTCTAGTGGGCTTGGTAATTTTTTAAATTAAATTCCAGCCATTTGGCATAAAAATACAGAGTTATTTTACTGTCATTTTAGTCCCATTGATGTTGTATTTATTTAAAGAGGGTTTATATTTTTATTTTACTTTATTTTTTGAAGGCCAATTAAGGAAGGGCCAGGTTACATTAATATGTACTTCTATTGAAGTTATTCATTTCACTTTTTGTGAGAGTTGGTCTTTTACATTTTGTCCCTTTTGCTATTTATAGACCTTCTTGGGTTCCAATGGAAAGACTGGGATTTTCGAAGACTTTGGCTCGTATGAACTGCTTTTTTTTTCTCCTCAGCCCCATGCATTTGCCTAATCCTCTGCACAACTTCTCAGTTTCTTAGAAACCCTCCTACCTTATTTTTCCCTCAGCTTTGTGCTTGTTGGCTAAGACTCATAGTGACAATTTCCTTAATAAGGTTTCGGCTCCCCTCTTTATGTACCTTTTTCTTTTTGATACTTTTCAATAAGTCCTTTGCCTTCATAGATCATGATGATCTTTCAACAGGTGATACAGAAAATATTTTATTCAGTTTTTCTAGTTGTCCTCTTTAGAAACAATGTGCCAATACAAGCTCATCTTCCATAGCCAAAGCAGAAGTTCTGACACTATTTTTATTTCAGGAGACGTATTAACAATTTCATAACAGAGTCCTGTAGTAAGAACAATAAAATAGTGAAGAGTCTAAATGAATGCCATTTAAGAAAGAAATAAATCCATTATTGATAGCTGGCCTAGAAGAGAGAAGATATTGACATGTCATAAAGTTTTCAGATATTTAGATGATTGTTTTTTGCATGAAACAATTATTTTATTTAATGTATATTTATCAGATGTAATGTAAACTGATAGAAGTAAATTTTACTTCCATTTAAGAAAGTCTATGCTGATAATTCAAACTCATATAAATACAACAAGCTGTTATATATAAAGTACAATGTTCTCTAGCACAGGAATTAGAGATACAGTGCCATGTTGAATGCATTTTAAGAATATTATAAGAGGCTATCAAATGAGAAGAAAGCTAAACTATAAATAGGCCTTGAAGAATATTTGAGGTTAGTAAACAAATTGGATAGAGTAGATTTTCCATACAGGAAGACTGTTCTGTTTAAAAGCTGTGATAAAAAAAAATACAAAGTTTTTTGAGTGAAGAGGGCTAATGGGTAGCATTGTCTAGAAGGAGAGTTTATACTGGTCAGTCACAAATCTACTCTCTACTAGAAATAAACTTGTATCAAAGATCCCTTAATAAGGCTGGGTATGGTGGCTTTTGTCTGTAATCCCAGTACTTTGGGAGGCCAAGGTGGAAGGATTGTTTTAGCCTAGGAGTTGGACAACAGTGTAGGTAATGTGAAGAAACCCTACTTATACAAAAAATAGCCAGGTCTTGCAGCTTTTACTTGTAGTCCCAGCTACTCGGGAGGTTAAGATGGGAGGATACCTTGAGACTGGGGAGGTTAGGGCTGCAGTGAGACATTATTGTGCCACTGTACTCTGGCCAGGGCGACAGAGTAAGACCCTGCCTCAAAAACAAAAAAACAACAAACAATCCTCAAAGGAAAGATTCTTTAATAATTTATTATACTTTAGAAACCAAAGGAAAACTTTCCCCATGGCCCTTTGAAGATTCTCTGAAAATGCAATTGCAAAAGGCAGATTAATAAGAGAAAAGGCACATAATTTTTTTTAATGTGTATACATGAAAGCCTTCAGAATGAAGACCCAAAGATACAGGGAAAATTGCCCACTTTTATAATTAAATTCAACAAAGCATGGGCTGTCGTGTAGAAATATGACTGGATAAAAAGTGTATGATTTAATGTTAATAGACTGGGTCTGTTTAGATTCTTCTCAGCCTCTCTGAGCATGCATTACTTTCTCTCAGATATAGGGCAGGACCCTCTCTGGACCGAGGGTTTTATGACCTGCAGTCAAACAGGTAGGTCAGATAATTTCTTTATAGCTAGTTTTTACACAGAAAGACAGGAGAAAATTAGAGTAATATTTTTAGGTTTTATGCCGGCTTTTGGGAAAAGAGGTGCTGGTTTCTACGACTCTCTCTCGGGTAGAGTGATTCTAGTTTTTAGGGCTAGCCCTGGGAGACAATGGGACTGAGAGTTGGGAGGGCAGGAGAAGATCAGAGAAAACTTTTACTTCTGAAGCTGCTTTGGAGGTCTTCATTTTGGGGTATTGTTTTTGAATCCTAATAGTACTTATGTTTGTGGATGTTTTTGTACTTTTCTGCCAGATGATAAGGTCTTACAATAGAAAGAATAATGTTTTCTAACTCTCTGTCCTTCTCTTCAGGTAATAGAGATTCACAGAAAGTTTTGGGAAGGAAAGAAATATGTTAAAAATCAGTATTTTGAAGATATTTTATTGAGGGTGACCAGAGGAGGAATAGAAATCCATGCAGACTGAAAGCAGCAAATCTCATTAGGAAGCTGCCTGTAGCACAGTGGGAAAAAAGATAAAGGCATAAAAGAACATGGAGGAAGAACTGACACATCTCAGTAGAAATACTGCAGAAAACTTTAAAAAGAGAGATGTGGTTGCCAGTCTATCAACTGGTAGAATATTGATTTTATTTGTAGAAACTGGCAAGGAACATTCCCTCACTATGTGACATTTTGTATCACAGTGTTTTGAGTTTTTCGCCTTCATATCATTTATTATAACTTACAATCATATTTTCACTTGCATCTAATATCTATCCCCTACAGGATAATTTCAGAGACATCTGCATCTCTCATTGAAGCCCCTGTGTTTCCATAGTGAAACTGCCTTTGCAAAAATTATAATAGTGAGAAAATTATGACAGTGAAAGAGATATGACCAAACCAACTCAATCTTTCCTTCAATCTCCAAACGACTCATACTCTTCCCTGGGCATAGGTCAAGTTAACTCTACAAGGAATTTACTTTATAATTCAACTATGAAACAAACAAGATAACTGCCTTTCCTGAAAAAACCTCTTTCCTGACATGGAGTTTGTAAAACTAACAAATTAGCAGATCACCTTTGTAAAACTAACAAATTAGCAACCAGATTAGGAATTATGGTTTAGGAGTCACACAACCAGTTGCCTCAAGATTCCCAACCTCTTCAATTACTCCTATGGGTAACATGACTATTGCAAAACTTAAAATTGGTGTTTGGGATATTTTTAAAACTGTGTACCCTGATAATCTGGCTCAACTAGTTCTGCAATCCCACCCAGGAACAGCAAGAAGCAAGATAGTAAGAAGACCTGTTTCAACCATCTATGATTTCATCCCTGACCTGAACAATCAGCATACTCCATTCCCTAGCCCGCTGTCCACCAACTAGTTATCTTTAAAAAGCTCTAGCTTCTGAATTTTCAGGGAGGCTTATTTGAGTAGGAATAACTCTGGTCTCCTGTTTAGCCTGCTCTATGTGTAATAGACACTCTTTGTATTGCAATATCCTTTTATTGATCAATTGACTCTATCTGAGTAGCAGACGAGATGAACCTGTAGGGTGGTTACAATAGCATTGAAGTTATTGACACATCTTTGCATGATTTTTACCTGATGGCATTTTGTTCATTATTTTGTTAAATGTTGATATCTCCCCCAACTAGACTATAAATTTGTAAATGCTTAGAACTGATTGTCTAAATCCTATCTGAATGCTAAATCCTACCTTATTTTATCTTTGATTTATTCTATTCAGCTGGAATTGGGCTAAAATGAACCTTAGAATGGATAGAAAAAAATAAATAATGTACAGTATTATTATTCTCATACAAAAATATAGCTATTCCTGAAGCTTCTTAAGTTTTAACTTAAAACCAAAGTGACACTTAGAAATGTTAGCTTTAGTAAATTTGCCAAGACTGCTCTGAGTTCCTAACTATAGTTAATATTCACTACCATTATCCAATTTGTTTTCTGTTGCAGCTAACCTAAATGTAATCTCCTGAATGTCTTCAATTTGGGTACCCTTTCCATTAAATGATAAAGGTTAAAGAACTGGATTTTTAAGACATAATAAAAGCCCATCTGAAACTGATTTAAACAATGCAGAAATGCATTATCTTCTGAGGAAATAGGTAGAGGTCAGGTAGGGTCCCCTTCCAGCACATCAGGGGTTAATCATCCTCTATGGGATGTGTATAGGAAAAACAAACTATTTTATTCTCTATATGCACAACATTTCTGACACCAAAAGTGTGGGAGTTTTCCCCACACCATACAATTTTCTAATTCTCTTTGAACAATAACCAGCATTACACAATTCAATTAAATTCTGATGCTATTTACCAACAGCTATTTTAGACCTCAAAGGTTAAGTGCTCAATTGCACAATACTAACACCCCACCTCCCCACTTCAGATGCCAATTGCAAGTCCAGGTTGTCACCTGTATTTCTAACCAACTAGCTACAAACTGGGGGTTTATATAATCCCCACCTTGGGTTTGACCATTTGTAAGAATTGCTCATAGAACTCAGGAAAACCATTTAATTTCTATATTACCAGTTCATTATAAAAGGATGCAACTCATAAACAGTCAAACAAAAGAGATACATAGAGCAAAGTATGGGGAAGAGGCTGAGAGCTTCCCTTTGGGTGCACCCCATGATCAACACCTCTGTGCATTCACCAACCTAGAAGCTCTCAGAATCCTGTCTTTTTGTGTTATTGTAGAGGCTTTATTACATGGTCATGACTGATTATATCATTGGTCATTGGTGATTAAACTGTAGCTCCTCTACCTTCCTCAGAGGTTAAGGAGTCTGAAGGGAAATTCTAACCTTCTAATCACTTGGTTGGTTCCCTTGGCAATGAATAGCCCCCAACCTGTGTTTATCTAGGGCTTTCCAAAACTCATGTCACTTGCATAAACTGAGGTAAACTTCTTATGAATAACAAAAGACACTTCTCTTACATTTATCACCCCCATAATTTAGGAAATTCCGAGGAGTTTAGGAGATTTGGCCAGGAAGGAGTAAAATAATCAAATATATATTGCTTATTATAAATCACAGTATCACAAGATACTGTGATACTTTAGTTGATTTCGGAAATTGTCGTTATCACATCTGTATAGAATAATACCTAAAGTACAAAGGAGACTTGTCTCTTTAACTCTATTTTAGGAGCGTGGGATTCTTCTTAGCACTCTCCTGTTAGATTTGTCCCAATGTTTCATTGGTCAGAATTCCATACTCAACGCTAAAAATTACTGCTGTAGGAGACTAAAAATATGCCACCCAAAGTAGGGCTATGAGAAACCCAAATATGCCACCCCGAAATATGTTACTTTGGCATAAAGATCATTTGGAGCTAATTATTTTGAGAAACTGCAGATACAGGATAAACTCTAAGAGAGTAGAAGTTACCCCCTTGTAAGGAAAATATACATCCATTAAAAAATATTTGTAAGGGTGTCTCAGATCTCTGTACCAGGAGGAAAAGGATGGCTGTAAACCACTAGAGACTTCTATCAATGAAGCAGGCACCAAACCTTGCTTAACAAACCTTGCTGTTGTTTACTTCTCCTGATCACTTTCCCACTAGTGTGCTTCCTCACACCCTTCTTTCTGTTTCAGTTGGAGATTGCATTTCAGCCTGAACTATTTCTTTGAGATTTACTAATTTCTCTGAGTATCTCTGGTGTATATAGGAGGCATACATCTCATAAAGCTTCTGTTTGTTTTTCTCTTGTTACTTTATGCATTGCTACAGGGGTCAGTCCTACCTAGGAACTGTGAAAGGCAGAGACAAAATTAGTTTTTCCTCTACTATACTGCAAAGTAGAGTGGAATCTCTGTAACTGTCCTAGGCTTATCATGATCTATTGTCTGTTATTCTCAATGGAATCCTTTCCTCCTTAATCATGTGGAAGAAAAAGCAAATAACAGTAAAATCTAGACACTTTTAAAAGAAGGGAAAACATGGATTTGTGGTAGGTCTCTAACAGGGTAAACTTTAGAAGTTCTCTGAAGATTTCACTTAAAAGGAAGAATTTTATTTTGGGAATAAGTCTTATCTAATTTTGTGCCAAGAAAATGAGGTTTATTTTTATGTATATTATGTGCTGTAAGATTTTATATGATAAAACTAAGAAACAAGAAAAATAATCAAAATTCCCTTAACCCTCTCCCTCACACACCGACCTCAGCACGGTCACTGACAGTAGAAGATGGTGAAAGAAACCACTTACTATGATGTTTTGGGAGTCAAACCCAATGCTACTCAGGAAGAATTGAAAAAAGCTTATAGGAAACTGGCCTTGAAGTACCATCCTGATAAGAATCCAAATGAAGGAGAGAAGTTTAAACAGATTTCTCAAGCTTACGAAGTTCTCTCTGATGCAAAGAAAGGGGGGTTATATGACAAAGGAGGAGAACAGGCAATTAAAGAGGTGGAGCGGGTGGCGGTTTTGGCTCCCCCATGGACATCTTTGATATGTTTTTTGGAGGAGGAATGATGCAGACAGAAAGGAGAGGTAAAAATGTTGTACAACAGCTCTCAGCAACCTTAGAAGACTTATATAATGGTGCAACAAGAAAACTGGCTCTGCAAAAGAATGTGATTTGTGACAAATGTGAAGGTAGAGGAGGTAAGAAAGGAGAAGTAGAGTGCTGTCCCAATTGCCAAGATACTGGAATGCAAATAAGAATTAATCAGATAGGACGTAGAATGGTTCATCAAATTCAGTCTGTGTGCATGGAGTGCCAGGGCCATGGGGAGCGGATCAGTCCTAAAGATAGATGTAAAAGCTGCAATGGAAGGAAGATCGTTTGAGAGAAGAAGATTCTAGAAGTTCATATTGAGAAAGGCATGAAAGATGGCCAAAAGATAACATTCCATGGTGAAGGAGACCAAGAACGAGGACTGAAGCCAGGTCCTTCTGTGTTGGATCAGAAGGACCATGCTGTTTTTACTTGACGAGGAGAAGACCTTTTCATGTGTATGGACATACAGCTGGTTGAAGCACTGTGTGGCTTCCAAAAGCCGACATCTACTCTTGACAACTGAATCATTGTCATCACCTCTCATCCAGGTCAGATCGTCAAGCATGGAGATATCAAGTGTGTACTAAATGAAAGCATGCCAATTTATCATAGACCATATGAAAAGGGTCACCTAATCATCGAATTTAGGGTAAACTTTCCTGAGAATGGCTTTCTCTCTCCTGATAAACTGTCTTTGCTAGAAAAACTCCTACTGGAGAGGAAGGAAGTGGAAGAGACTGATGAGACGGATCAAGTAGAACTGGTGGACTTTGATCCAAATCAGGAAAGACGGCGCCATTGCAATGGAGAAGCTTATGAGGATGATGAACATCATCCCAGAGGTGGTGTTCAGTGTCAGACCTCTTAATGGGCCAGTGAATAACACTCACTGCTGATATTTTATATGCAGTAGTGAATGAGTAAGGACTGTAATCATAATATGCTCACCACTTGCTCTTGTTTTTGTTTTAAACAACTATGGTAGTGTTTTAAAAAGTCAAATGAAGAATAAAGGCAAATATAAAAGCTCTGACTTTTCCCTGTGTGTATGATGACTTCAGTGTGCAAAATGAAGTTTAATACCTGTAAAAACTACTTTACAAAGAAGTTCCCCTTGCATTTCTAGGCCAAAGCTTGTAATTCACTTCAGCTATGTATGTGGACAAGCTTAGACTAAAATGCTAGGTATATGTATTGGCTTCAGTGTATGACCCTTCATTGTTAAGCTATGAAAGTAAAACTCTATTTAACTAGCAATAAGAAAAAAAATTGTAGAGAAGTGTTGGTCTGTATAGTTCTTGTATTAAGTGAGATTAATTGTAATGCCTCTGCATTTATTCTATTGCCTCAACTGTTACTTGAAGATGGCGTAATATATAATTTACCCTGTGGTGTAAGTGATAAAAATGATACCTTTCTGTAGGAGGGGTTTATCATAATATGCTGCTTCTTGAAGGCTTGCACTTTGAAAATTGTTTCCTTCTGCTGTGCCATCCATATCTATCTATCTATCTATCTATCTATCTATCTATCCATCCATCCATATATATCTTGACAAATCCTAGTTATTTGCTCCCCTCCTTGTCTGTGGACCATGATAAGCCTGAGTAGTGACTTCAGAGCTGGGTAACATAGAAATTAAAGTGAGAAGGCCTTTACGTGGAGAAGTAATTTGCACACGTAATATAGGAAGGTGTTCTTTAGGTATGTTACAGGATTATTTTAAACCATGTGACTTATACTCCAAAGTAACTAATGTTGGTAGTATAGCAAATTATGTTGAATAGCTTTAATTGTATGTTTAAAAGTCTCATAGGTTCACATGCTTAAATCTGGGTATAAGAATTTAAGCAATTCTTGAAATGTATTGTCTCCTTAATATACTAATTTCAAAGCAAAAAAAAAAAAAAAAAAGAAACTCAGAACCATGTTAGAGTATCACATGGAATTCTGGGGTATTCTCTGAAAGATTGAATTTTGTACCCATGAATCATAATGACATCTGCTGACAGTTGTAAGAATGTTGCTGAAGGTTTGAGGGATTCCAGTTTATTACTGACTAATGGGTTTTTCAAGTTTGTTTTTCAATAGTATTGTAGGGAAGTTTAAATTTTTCTGCTGAAGATTTGATAAGTTGGGTTATAACACAAACTGATAGTAGACAGATTAAAAGGAACATAAGGTAAATAAATTTGTTAACATGCATATGTATGCCTGGGAGTCATACAAAATATAAAACTCAACAAAAGGGGGGCAGATTGTTGACACTTTCACACTATCTTAAAGTTATAGTAATGAATAGGGGTTGGAGCATATCAAAACAGTTTATGGGAACAAGACAGTCAGAAATAAAAATCAAAACCTAAGCCTCTCCAGCCAACTGAATGGACCCCTTACTTGTTCAAGGGGATCCCAGAAAAACTTTAAAAAGTGAGTCCCTAGCCATGATGGGATGAGAGGTTTGACATGCCTCAATATGCCCCTTATTAATTTTTAATCAGATTTATTTCTTAAAGAGTAAGCAGAAGAAACCAGCTCTGGAAACAAGTAACAGGTGACTTATTCCTTTATTGCCTTGAGCTGATCATCTCAAGCCATGACTGGACTCCTCCTCTGTTTTGTTGTCCAGACATAGCAGCTGACCAACATTTCTTCCTGATAACAGACCACCAACCTGGGAGTGGTCCTGGCTAGTCTATAGAGGATGCGCAGTAAGGGTTTTCATGTCCTTTGTTCCACTTTTTGATATTAGAGGTCCAAAAACTCCACCCTCGAATCATGCTACCACCACCGTGTTTTGAACATGCCACCCATGAAGGGTCAGGAAGCTCCATTGTGCATGCACATGTTTCTCCTTTAGTAAATATTCATGATTCCTATGGCTTATTAAATATATATCTTCAGCCACTCACCCCGCTAAGCATACATTCCTGTTTCCTTTTTTTTATTATTATTATACTTTAAGTTCTGGGGTACATGTGCAGAACGTGCAGGTTTGCTACGTAGGTATGGAAGGTAGCTAAAATGATGTGTCCAAGTATTGAGTCAGTAGTCACTAGAAATTTCAAGGGGTAACACAGTCACTATAAATTCCAAGGGATAACATGGTCCCAACCATTCACCAAGTCTGAACAGCTGGATGAGAAAGAGGATGACTTGTATAAAACCTGACAATTGTTTTTGGGATGATTAGCGAATTGTCCCAACATCTGAACTTCTAGTAAGGGAAGAAGCATCAGTGTAGGCACAAAGAGCTTGATTAGGTTGGTAAATTAGAATCAGAACACAACAATTTTGTGGCAGCAGATGGTTCTTCATCATTAATGAGAAAAACTTGTTTTCCACTGTATGAGAAAAGGGTGTGGCCATTCTTTCTTTTGAAAGCCCTGACAACCATCAGCCCAATCACATCCATGGAGGCCCTGTTGGGGCTCAAAATATGATGCCTGAAAGGATGACACTTGGGCATTATTTGAACTGAAGGATATTAGAAGGGCCTCAGAAGCAAAGTATCCTTCAAAACTCCACTTGCCCTTCTTTCTTTTGTATTCCCTCTTCCCTCAAGGCAAACCATATAAACAAGAATTCCTCTATCCCAAGGCAGGTCTTAATCCTAGAAATGTTACTGCAAGCTTCCCCGACCTTTCTGTGCAGGAGTTGGCCATAAAGAAATTTTCTGACCTTCCTTGTCTAGTGGTAGGACATAAGATCCTCATTCCAGAAGACCTACCACTCTATATATAGGAAGAAGGGATGCACAGAGACAGACCAAGAAGAAAAACACAGACAGGTCCTGCTGTGTTTTCCCACTCAGTTTCTTACCATTAGATAATGCTTTTTTATCCAATTACATTTTTACATGGCTGCCCATTTTTCATCAAATTTAAGCATAAAAATAGTTTTTCCTGAGTGTTTGGGTCTTCATTTCTGAAGACTCCCATGTAACATAAAACTTGTATTAAATAAATATCTTTTGCTTTTTTCCTTCTTAACCCATCTTCTGTTATTGGAGTGTCAGCCATGACCTTTATGAGTGAAGAAAAGTATTATATCGTTTCCATCCCTACAGACCAAACAGAAGTCAGTATGTCAAGGAGGAGAGAAAATTGCAAGTTACATCTGTCGAGAAAATAGAGGAATTCTGAAGCAAGGCACAAAATATGTGCTTGTAAATTTAAAAATAAATATTTTATTTCAAGCCAGCATCCAAAATCTATTGAAATAAAATTTAACTGAAAGGTATTTAAACCTTTATTTATTGAGTCTATAATGTATAGCATTGAATTAAGAAACCTGGAACACTTTCTCTAATATGTCTGTGATTAAATAGTAGCTACGAGTCATAGAGAACTTACTGACAGTAACTATGCTATGTGATAGATATATATCATTTAATTCAAGTTTTAAACAATCATAAGATGTAGATGCAACAGTCACTATGCTATGGGATTGATATATATCATTTAATTCAAGTTTTAAACAATCATAAGATGTAGATGTAGATAATTTAATTGTCTCCATTTTACATATATAACAACTGAGGTTCAGATGGGTTAAGAACTTTGTCTAAGATCACCAAGAGTTATAGCTAGAATTCTTATCCATGTCTAACTCCAGAGCTGACACATGTAACTAGTTAGCTATACTGCTCAAGTAGTTTAAGGAAATAATAATCTTAAAATTGAGTTAGGTTTGTTTCCCTCAAACACATGAACTATTTTCTCCTTCAATTTCCATGCAAATTCTCTAATAAGCTCCTAAATATCTACATTTACCCAAAATTCAGATTCAAATGTAATGCAGTGGTCATGCTATTTGACAGCAGTCTTGCCAATTAAGCAGCAGTCCTAATTGGAAGAATTTTGTACTGTGCATACACATTTGCTGTATTCTCAGTGAGCTTGCAGCTGCTGGCATAGACATCATTAGAATCTAGGAAAACAACTATTTCCAAGTGAACGTCAACATAATGCAAAACATGGTAAGTCAGGAAGTGAATAAATTTGAATAAAAGTTAGCAAATGAGAAAAAAGACTGTAATAAGACAAGTGGAATCTTTTCTGAGGTCCAATGTCAAAGTTGCTCATGAAGAAGAGCAAGTTAGATATTTGACAGAAGTGAATAGTGAGAAATTTTGTTTTGCATTTTATAAACAGAAATTATAAATATGATGCCTATTTTACTTTGGTCTCATTTTATTTGAGTGTGTTTGTGTGTGTATATTTTAGTACTTAGATGTCAGAATATTCTCTTGTATGTTTCATGGCTTTTTCTAACTCCTCTCAAACAGTGTGTCATTTGATCGGCATTGTACATGAACTTTTATTTTTCTCAAAGCAACACTATCATAGTTCTTCCCTGGATGACAAGGTTGTTGGTTTTATAACCTGAGATGAGTAGAGAAGAAAATATATACTGAAAATTTTTTTTTAGATTTAGTGTCCTTTTAAAACTTAAGTGTTTCACTTCACTCTATTTCTTGATTTTTCTGTCGAAACTATGCAGGTACTAAATGCATTTAATAGAGTTTTTATTTATAACTAATATATATTTACAATACATTCTTTTTGCTGATATTTATTTCAGGAGAGAAAGCAAGCTGCATCCCTCTCTTCACCCCATTCTGCTTCCTGTGTCCCTTTCTTACAGTGATTAATCTAAGAAAATGCTGTCATGTTTCTTGTGATTGGTGGTGAAGATGCACTCCCTACTGCTTCATTTATTGTAGATTGTAAATATCCCCATTCATTTTTTCGCTTAATTCCCTCTAAACACTTATTACCAGCCCACACCATAGAGATCTGTTTTGATCTATACCTCTGTTTCCTCCTGGCTTTCTTCCAACTTCAACAGAGCATTATTTTTCTAATTACCTTGATTTCTGTCCCTTCTGTTGTTAGTCAAAGTCTTGAAGAGCAGTGGGAATTCACTGCCTCCACTTCCTCAGCTCTGGTTCCTGTCTCCTGAAGTCTGATTTCTCTACTGAACCTTGCAAGTGAAGCTGCTCTTGTAAAGCTCAACAATGGCCTCCATCTAATAAAAATGATTCAGTATTTATAATTGCAGGGTCCTTGACACATTAGACTCTATGGAACACTATTTATTGACATTTTTCACTTGCTAGCCATCAATATTCCTATGCCCTGCTGTTTCTTCTCCTATACTACTGACCATGTGTTCTCTGTCTTGGTAGGATTCTCCACCTCTTTCCACTCTACAATTATGTTTGCTCCTGTGTTTCTATCCTTAATATATGTTTTCTCTCTACATATTCCCATTGTGCAGTCTAATTCATTCTCATGCTTGAAAAAATGTAATGATGTCACATACTCATAGTATCATCATCCCAACCACCACACCACAGAAATTAAACTCTTATTAGGTAAAGAAGTTATACATGGCATTAAGAAATTTCATATTTTTGACTGCAGCCCTCTGGGAAAGGGTTGATTATTCCTAATGTTATAAATGAAAAAATCAAATCTCAAAGAAAACAAGTAAATTTTCAGATGATATCACTGGTTATTGCAAAGACATGATTGAGAATGAAGTTTTTCTGACTGCAAAATCCATAATCTTTTCATTATACAATTTTTATCTTTCTAGTCCTTATGATCAAAGGGCTTACATTCTGGCTGAGCAGCTAGATCATATAAGGACTTGGCATCTTCAAAGGTTTCTGTGAGGTATAAGCTACCCCTTCACTGATCTCTACACAGTCATGTTCATGCCAAGCTTCAAATCTTTCTTTGCCTGAGAAATGGTGAAGAATTTTTCAAAGCTTATCAAATTTTAAGTCAGCTCATGTGTCCATCTGTCATAAAGCCTTCTCTAGCTCTTTCTACTACTACTGAGTACTTGCTCCCAACTCTGAATTCTTATAATCATTTTCTTTCAGCCCAAATTCTAGAATGTCTATTTTTGGTGACCTACTATTTATTTTTTGAGGGAAGAGTAGAATTTTCATAAAATTAGAGACCTGTAGAAGCTTGTGTTGATTAAACACTTTGTCTTTGCCACTATATCTAGAAAAGGGCAAGCAAAGAACTATCACTCAATAAATATATTGTTAATTTTATTGAATTTAAAATTGAACTAAATTGCTTTCTGACCTCTTTTAACGCTGGAAGATGACAAAAAAGCTTAGCAATACAAAAAAAAAAACACTAATGCTGATGTGCAAGGGAAAGCAACAAATGATTGATTATGCAAGTCTCTAAGAGGAAGTGTTTTTGCAGCTATTCCTAGCTCAGTAAATCAAAAATAGCTTGCCAGATGTGATTCTCAGTTTTCCATAAAATTTATCATTTTCTATATACATTTAAAAAGCAAAGAAAGAATTTTATAGAGAGTAACAACCTCCAAAAAGTAGACGAGCCATTTTTGTTTATTTCCTTCTTTCTTTGCTTCCTTCTTTCCTTCCTTCTTTGTGATCTATATTTATATTTGTGTAAAACAAACTTGAGTTTGAACATTGAACTAAGTTGGGCAACTTTTTAATTGCTGAACAAACATACTTCAATATTGTAAGGATTTGTAATGCTGATTCAATAACAATAAAGAGTTGAATTTGGTGAATTTGGAGGTCCCTTTCAATTCCATGGTCCTATAATTTGATTAATGCAGTTTTGGGACACAGAGAACAACACTTGAAAATGCTGGCATAATAATGTTTTGAATTAAAATAAATCAGAAGGCTGTAAAAGTTGCCTCAGAAACAAAAACTTCCTAAACTTTTGTTGTTTCCTTCCCATCCAAGAGGAGAAAGGGATGCTCTCTGGAGATTATACACACACACACACACACACACACACACACACACACACATATATATACATATGAAATAAATATATATATATGTATATATATTTTTGAGACAACGTCTTCCTCCGCTACTCAGGCTGCAGTGCAATTGCACAATCACGGCTCACAGCAGCCTTGACCTACCAGATTCAAGTGATCCTCTTACATCAGCCTCTTGAGTAGTTGGGACTACAGATGCAACCACCATGACTGGCTACTTTTTTCTTTTTGTTGTAGGGACAGAGTCTCACTATGTTACCCAGGGTGGTCTCAAACTCCTAGGCTCAGGTGATCCTTCCTTTTCGGCCTTCCAATGTGCTGATTATAGGCATGAGCTACCTTGCCCAGTCTGGGTTGTTTTTTCTTTTCTTAAAATCTGACTAATCACCCTTATTTGCAAAAGAAATGCAATCGTCTGAAGATCCCCATCATAGAAATCTCATCAAATAAGTAGGAAAGATGAATTACTAAAGAAAATAAACTGAAAGCTGTCACCACCTGCAAACTGACTTTTCATCTATTCGTCTAAGCGCAATCTGAGAGATTATCCGTGAGTCCTTATTTGCGTAAAAACACAAACTTTGTTCACACTGAAGTCTGCCCCTCACCTTCGCACCGCCTGCCACAGAATGCAGAACTTTGTGTCTGGGCATTGTTCTTTGGGCTTATTCATTTTCTCTGAAAATCATTTACCATTTCCTAAAATTAGTGACAGACCCTCATTTCACTCTAAGATGGAAGAGGGTATTTAAGCCTCAACCCTTGTCTGAGTCTCATATTTGCAGGACTCCTATGTCCATATACAGGTTAATACATTTGTATGATTTTTTCTACTATTCATCTGTCTATTGTCAGTCATTCCAGTGAAACTTCAGAAAGGGTCAGTGGGGCTGGATGTGGTGGCTCATACCTATAATCCCAGCACTTTGGGAGGTTGAGGCAGGTGGGTCAGTTGAGCCCAGAAGTTTGAGACCAGTCTAGGCAACATGACAAAAACCCACATATGCAAAAAATTTTTAAAAATCGCCAGGCGTGATGGTATGTAAGTATGGCTACAGTAAGCCATAACTGTGCCAATCTATTTTATTCTGGGCAGTGGAGTGAGACCCTGTCTCAAAAAACAAAACCAAAGAAACAAACAAACAAACAAAGAGAGTGAATGGGAAGCTTTTCCTCTGCACCTACATTTTTAATAAACATATGCTCAATATTCCATAAAATCTAAGTTCCAATTTGAACCTGATGGCTCGCAGTATTAGCAAGCTTTATTTTGCAGCTTCTCTGTATTTTCAATATCCATATATTAATTCTTATTTAGTCCCTCAGGGAATAGGTTGCCCCCTCTATAGTGCCTCCTACCTGGACAAAACTGTTTTGCTTCTGTCACGGGATTATGTAGCTTCAAAAGAATATAAGATGAGAATCATCCATAAAAGTATTTTAGTTCTTTGAGATACCTTAAAAATCTACTCACCTGAATTATAACTTTTAAGTACAGTCAATTTGCTTATGTTCTCATATACTGTCCTCAGCTGTATTTTAGGACAATGAGTTTCAAAGCTGTGATTTTGCAGGATTCATCTGGGGCATTTTTTAAAAGTTGGGTTGTTAGGCTATCCCAAATATTTCTTTTCTTTTCCTTTTTTTTTTAAATGAATCCCAAATATTTCTAGTCAAGAGTTCTTAGGAAGAGTTGACATGTCTGAATTTTTATTAAGGACTCTGTAAATACGATGCTGGAGATAGCATTTTCTCTGGGGCAAATTACAAAAAATTTTGATCCTTACCATTTATTCTTCATAACTCTTTTCATGAAGTATAGTCAAGAATTTAACTTTAAATACCACAAAATATCAAATATCCCAGTGATAGTTGTAAATTCAGACATTTTTCTTGTGTGTGGTGACATGATACTCTTATCAGTGGAAAACCTTCTTATTTCACCCCAAAATTCTATGTTGAAAGTAACACTGAGAAATTATATTAGAGTACTTATAAAGTTACTCATGATCTCATATAATGCACTATTAATTATTAAGGATTTAATTGATATGCTAATTATGGTATTACATAATTACTAATTAATGTGCCTATTCGCAATGGATGTCTCCGAGATCCTGATGTCAACAGACATGACAACTCATGCTGGAATACCAGCTTACAAGATAAAGTACATTAAGCCAAGTTCCTTTTTGGCAATTCAGAATCTAAATGTTATTTCCTGGAATCCAAGATACCATTGCCTTATTATAGCAAACTCTGGCCTGTAGTAAATCAAATTAAAGCATATTTCTAGTTTACTTTAAAGCTTAATTGTAGTGCATTTAGTTCAAAGTTCAAAACAATAAAACTAGGAGGACAAAAATGATAAAAGGATAACAATACAGCTCCTATTAGGAAAGATTAGGCTAGTACAATCTTCAAATTAGAAATCACCTTTGTGGTTGTCCAGTATTATCTGCTTTACAAAGAAAGATTTTTTTTTTTGGTAATCATCCATTTTCTAAACATGGCCAGAGGCAAGGAGGGATCTATTCTGTGCTTCTTTTGAAGTAGTCTTACCTCCTGGTAGACAGCAATAAATATTAGATCTACCTTCCTTATATTTAACCAAAATTAGCATTCCTATACTTTCCTAACTAGAATTGATCATGAAATAACTCTGTATCCTATTTCCTATGGCAGCGGAAGAATAGGTAGGATATGTGGGGTGGGCTGAACTAACATTCATATTTTATCTTGTGTAACTAGATATTTGAAATGTATTGGGAATTTTTCTTTTTATTTGTTTGCTATGAAGAAGATATCCCCATCCCACCCCTACCCTTAATTTAGAGATACACAGGCTATGACTTGGAGAAGTTAAACAGCTTGTTCATGGTCATAGCTTACAGGGATGACAGTCATACTAGAACCTGGATCAATTTAGTTAATCCTTTTAACAGCCTCAGTTTCTAATTAATTGAGAGCTGTCAATCAGCCTTTACTTCTTTTACATCTATTTCGTTGTTGGGGCTCATGAGATAATACCACAATGCTGAGCACTTTTGAATTAAAACTCCCACCCACTCCTAAGAATCTCATTAATTAACCAGGTAAGATTAACCTCCATAGAAGACAAAAAACTAAAAGTCCTCATCACCCCCAGGTAGACTTTTCATCTTTCTGAGAACAGCCCCAAGAGACATCTGGGAGAGTTTATTTTCATAATAAGACCTTTGTTTACAGTGTACTTCCATCCCTCACTTTCCTATAACTTGTCAGTCCATTCATTCCAGAGAATAATTTACTATTGTCTGCTCTTTGGGCTCATTCATCTCTTCTAAAAATCATTTAATACTTCTCAAAAACTGCTTACAATCTCCAATATCCCCCTCTCACATGAAGAGGGTGCTACTCAAGTTTCATTCATCTGGGTCTTGTTTGAGTCTCATATTCTGTACTGATCTTTGGCTTACGCACACTAGTGCACTTGTATGCTTTTTCTTCTATTAAGTCCATTGTCAGCTTATTTCAGCAGACTTAAATCCTCAGAGGAGGAGGAAAAATTCTCTTTACCCTTAAATTGTGCCAGGCACTATTTTAAGTACTGAATATGTAGTGGTGAATAAATCACATTGTTTCTAATATCAAAACATTTATTCTCTAGTGGAATAAAGAAATTTAAACTATGTATAAAATATATGTTAACAAAGACACATATACAAGCAAGTAATGATAGATTCTATAAATGAAATAAAGAATTAATAACTGGAGAGACATTTAGATAGAACTTGTAAGGAATTTTTTCAATAGAAAGTAACATCTGAGCTGGGACCTGAGGAAGGAATTTGGCTGGAGTAAGAACATTTCATGGGCAATTTCAAATTCCAAAATTTGTTTCAAAGTTTGAAAGCTGGTAAATCTATGCCCAAGGAATTGAAAGACCACCAATGTCGCTAAAGCAAAGCGCCGCAAAGTCAGAGTGGCTAAGAAGGAAGGCTTCCTAAATCAAGGAATTATCTACTATTCACTCTCCTTTCTACTACTTTTCTTACATTTCTCTACAGCAGTGATTAAAAAGTAGCCCAACGCCTGGCCTTCTGGCAGTCACACAGCCTTCTTCATCACAATCATCACTCATTCTCAGAATCTCAGTGCCGTAACTATTCTGTTCTGGGCAATGCCAAGTTCAATTTTTTTTTTTTTTTTTGTACTTTAGGTTCTGGGGTACATGTGCAGATCATGCAGTATTGTTGCATAGGTACATACATGGGAAGGTGGTTTGCTGCCTTCATCCCCCCATCACCTTTATCTGGTATTTCACCCCACATTATCCCTCTCTACCTCCCCTACCCTAGCTGTCCCTCCCCTACCCCTCCAACTGACTACAGTGTGTGATGCTCCCCTCCCTGTATCCATGTGTTCTAATTGTTCAACATCCGCCTATGAGTGAGAAAATGTGGTGTTTGGTTTTCTGTTCTTGTGTCAGTTTGTTGACAATGATGTCTTCCACGTTC
The DNA here is from genome assembly GCF_001604975.1 of Cebus imitator. NCBI lineage: Eukaryota > Metazoa > Chordata > Mammalia > Primates > Cebidae > Cebus > Cebus imitator. The sequence continues at coordinate 3,347,485 of NW_016107486.1, read as the reverse complement.
ATCCATGCCCCTATGAAGGACACAAACTCATCATTTTTTATGGCTGTGTAGTATTCCCTGGTGTATATGTGCCACACTGTCTTTATCCAGTCTGTCATTGATGGACATTTGAGTTGGTTCCAGGTCTTTGCTATTGTAAACAGTGCTGCAATGAACATATGTGTGCATGTGTCTTTATAATAGAACAATTTGTAATTCTTTGGGTATATAGCCAGTAATGGGATTGCTGGGTCAAATGGTATTTCTGTTTCTACGTCCTTGAGGAATCATAACACTGTCTTCCACAATGGCTGCACTAATTAGCACTCCCACCAACAGTGTAAAAGTGTTCCTATTTCTCTATATCCTCTCTGGCATCTGTTGTCTCCTGATTTTTTAATGATTGCCATTCTAATTGGTGTAAGATGGTATTTCAATGTGGTTTTGATTTGCAATTCTCTAATGACCTGTGATGATGAGCATTTTTTCATATGTTTGTTGGCTTCATATATGTCTTCTTTTGAAAAGTATCTGTTCATATCCTTTGCCCACTTTCGAATGGGTTTGTTTTTTTCTTGTAAATCTGCTTTAGTTCTTTGTAGTTTCTGGATGTTAGCCCTTTGCCAGATGGGTAGATTGAAAAAATTTTTCCCATTCTGTTGGTTGCTGGTTCACTCTAATAATTGTTTCATTTGCTGTACAGAAGCTCTGGAGTTTAATTAGATCCCATTTGTCTATTGGCTTTTGTTGCCATTGCTTTTGGTGTTTTAGTCATGAAGTCCTTGCCTATGTCTGTCTTGAATGGTTTTGCCTAGATTTTCTTCCAGGGTTTTTATGGTGTTAGGTCTTATGTTTAGATATTTAATCTGTCTGTAGTTAATTTTAGTATAAGGTGACAGAAAGGGGTCCAGTTTCTGCTTTCAGCACATTGCTAGCCAGTTATCCCAATGCCATTTATTAAACAGGGAATCCTTTCCCCATTGCTTGTTTTTGTGAGGTTTGTCAAAAATCAGATGATTGTAGATGTGTGATGCTGCTTCTGAGGCCTCTGTTCTGTTCCATTGTTTTGGTACCAGTACCATGCTGTTTTGAGTACTGTGGCCTTGTAGTATAGTTTGAAGTCAGGCAGTGTCATGCCTCCAGATTTGTTCTTTTTGCTTAGGATTGTTTTGGCTATGTGGGCTCTCTTTTGGTTCCATATAAAATTTGAAGTGTTTTTTTCCAGTTCTGCGAAGAAGGTCATTGGTAGCTTGATGGGGATAGTGTTGAATCTATAAATTACTTTGGGCAGTATGGCCATTTTCATGATACTAATTCTTCTTAACCATGAGCATGGAATGTTTCTCCATCTGTTTGTGTCCTCTCTTATTTCATTGAGTAGTGGTTTGTAGTTCCCCTTGAAGAGGTCCTTTGCATTCTTTGTTAGTTGTATTCCTAGGTATTTTATTCTTTTTGTAGCAATTGTGAATGGCAGTTTGTTCTTGATTTGGCTCTCCGTTTGTCTGTTATTGGTGATTTCTGCATGTTGATTTTGTATCCTGAGACTTTGTTGAAGTTGCTTATCAGTTTCAGGAGCTATTGGGCTGAGAGGATGGGGTCTTCTAAATATATAATCACGTTGTCTGCAAAGAGACAATTAGGCTTCATCTTTTCCTAATTGAATACGCTTTGTTTCTTTTTCATGCCCTATTGCTCTGGCTAGAACTTCCAATACTTTATTGAATAGGAGTGGTGATAGAGGGCATCCTTGTCTTGTGCCAGATTTCAAAGGGAATGCTTCCAGTTTTTGCCCATTCAGTATGATATTGGCTGTGGGTTTGTCATAAATAGCTTTTATTATTTTGTGATATGTTCCATGGATACCTAGTTTATTGAGGGTTTTTAGCATAAAGTGCTGTTGAATTTTGTCGAAAGCCTTCCCTGCATCTATTGAGATAATCATGTGGTTTTTGTCTTTGGTTGCTGTTTATGTGATGGATTACATTTACAGACTAGTGTATGTTGAATCAGTCTTGCATCTTTAGGGTGAAGCCTACTTGATCACGATGAATAAGCTTTCTGGTTTGCTGTTGTGTTCTGTTTGCCAGTATTTTATTGAAGATTTTTCCATCTATGTTCATCATGGATATTGACCTGAAGTTTTCCTTTTTAGTTGCATCTCTATCCGGTTTTGGTATTAGGTTAAGGTTGGTCTCATAAAACGAGTTGTGGAGGATTCCCTCTTTTTGTATTTTTTGGAATAGTTTCAGAAGGAATGGTACCAGCTCCACTTTGAATGTCTGGTAGAATTTGGCTGTAAACCCATCTGGACCTGGGCTTTTTTTAGTTGGTAGGCTATTAATTGCTGCTTTAACTTCAGCTCTTGTTATTGGTCTATTTACGGTTTCAACTTCTTCCTCGTTTAGTCTTGGGAGAGTGCAAGTGTCCAGGAATTTATCCATTTTTCCAGGTTACCTGGTTTGTGTGCATAGAGTTGTTTGTAGTAATATCTGATGGTAGTTTGTATTTCTGTGGAATCGCTGGTGATGTCACTGTTATTGTTTTTTATTGCATCTATTTGATTCTTCTCTCTTTTCTTTTTTATTAGTGTGGCTAGTGTTCTATCTATTTTGTTGATCTTTTCAAAAAACCAGCTCCTGGATTTGTTGATTTTTTGAAGTGTTTTTGTGTCTCTATGTCCTTCAGTTCTGCTCCAATCTTGGTTATTTCTTGTCTTCTGCTAGCTTTTGAGTTTTTTTGATCTTGCTCCTCTAGCTCTTTCAATTTTGATGATAGGGTGTCGATTTTAGACCTTTCCTTGATCCTCATTTCAGCATTTATTGCTATGAATTTCCCTCTAGACACTGCTTTAAATGTGTCCCAGAGATTCTGGTATGCTGTGTATTCATTCTCCTTGGTTTCGAAGAACATCTTTATTTCTGCCTTCATTTCATTGTTTATCCAGTCAACATTCAGGAGCCAGTTGTTCAGTTTCCATGAAGTTGTGTGGTTTTGAGTTAGTTTCTTAATCTTGAGTTCTAATTTGATTGCACTGTGGTCTGAGAGACTGTTGGTTATGATTTTCATTCTTTTGCATTTGCTGAGGAATAATTTACTTTCAATTATGTGGTCAATTTTAGAGTAGGTGTGATGTGGTGCTGAGAAGAATGTATATTCTGTGGATTTGGGGTGGAGAGTTCTGTAAATGTATATTAAGTTCACTTGGTCCAGATCTGCATTCAAGTATTGGATTTCCTTGTTAATTTTTCTCTCGTTGATCTGTCTAATATTGACAGTGGAGTGTTAAAGTCTCCCACTATTGTTGTATGGGAATATAAGTCTCTTTGTAGGTCGTTAAGGACTTGATTTATTATCTGGGTGCTCCTTTATTGGGTGCATATATATTTAGAATAGTTAGCTCTTCTTGTTTTATTGATCCTTTTACCATTATGTAATGCTTTTCTTGGTCTCTGACTTTTGTTGGTTTAATGTCCATTTTATCAGAGACTAGGATTGCCACCCCTGCTTTTTTTTGCTCTCCGTTTGCTTGGTAAATCCTCTTCCATCCCTTTATTTTGAGTCTATGTGTGTCTTTGCACATGAGAAAGGTCTCCTGAATATAGCACACCAATGGTTCTTGGCTTTTTATCCAATTTGCCAGTCTGTGTCTTTTGATTGGGGCATTTAGTCCATTTACATTTAAAGTTAATATTGTTATGTGTGAATTTTATCTTGCCATTTTATTACTTGTTGGTTGTTTTGCCCTTTGGTTGGCATAATTTCTTCATTGCATCATTGGTCTTTACCATTTGGTTCTTTTTTTGTAGTGGCTGCTACTGGTTTTTCCTTTCCATGTTCATTGCTCCCTTCAGGAGCTCTTGTAGGGCAGGCCTGGTAGTGACAAAATCTCTCAGCAATTGCTTGTCCATAAAGGATTTTATTTCCCCCTCACTTATGAAGCATAGTTTGGCTGGATATGAGATTCTGGGTTGAAAGTTCTTTTCTTTAAGGATGCTGAATATTGGCCCCCACTCTCTTTTGGCTTGTAGGGTTTCTGCAGAGAGATCCACTGTGAGTCTGATGTGCTTTCCTTTGTGGGTGACTCGACCTTTCTCTCTGGCTGCTCTTAGCAATTTTTCCTTCATTTCAACCCTGGTGAATATGATGATTATGTGTGTTGGGGTTGCTCTTCTAAAGAGGTATCTTTGTGGTATTCTCTGTATTTACTGTTTTTTAATGTTAGCCTGCCTTACTAGGTTGGGGAAGTTCTCCTGGATGATATCCTGAAGAATGTTTTCCAGCTTGGATTTAATCTGCCCGTCATCTTCCAGTACACTGATCAAGCATAGATTAGGTCTTTTCACATAATCCTATATTTCTTGAAGGTTTTATTCATTTCTTTTCACTCTTTGTTCTCTTTTCTTGCCTTCTCATTTTATTTCATTGAGTTAATCTTCAGTCTCTGATATTCTTTCTTCTGCTTGATCTATTCGGTTATTGAAATTTGTGTATGCTCCATGAAGTTCTTGTGCTGTGTTTTTCAGCTCCATCAAGTCGTTTATGTTCTTCTCTAAGTTGGTTATTCTAGTTAGCATTTCATCTAACATTTTTTAAAGGTTTTTGGTTTCTTTGCATTGGGTTAGAACATGTTCCTTTAACTCAGAGAAGTTTGTTATTACCCACCTTCTGAAGCCTGCTTCTGTCAATTCATCAAATTCATTCTCTGTCCAGCTTTGTCCCCTTGCTGGTGAGGAGTTGTGATCTCATGATGGGGGAGAGGCATTCTGGTTTTTGATGGTTTCATTCTTCTTGCACTGGTTTCTTCCCATTTTGTTGGATGTATATAGTTTCGATCTCAGGTAGCTGCTTGGGGTGGTGGCCTTTCCTTTGTCTGCCTGCAGAGACGCTGCTGGGCTTCCATGGATTCAGTGGAGCTGCTGCTTCTTTCATTTACATACTCAGGAAATTTAGGCTGGCTTCTGCAATGGTGGCTGCCCATCCCCCGCTGCAGAGCTCCATCATTCCTGGTCACTCTCTAATGGATGTTCTGGGTGCAAAACTCTGGAGTGAGAGTTTTTTAGCCTGCTGGGCTTTGTGCGGGGGCTGGGGAGGGGATGACCTGTCCTTCCTGCTGGGCTGTTTCCCTGCTTTCAGTTCCCCCTCTTTCTGGGGGGCAGCTAGCTCTGTCCAGCCAGCTTTCTGGCTTTTGCGCCAGCCAGTGCTTCTACCTAGATCTGTGCTGACAGCCCTCGTGCTGGCTGAAGTTGCTGTTCTGCCCTGCTCACTAAGGCTTTTCAGCCCAGCAAGGATCTCCGCGGGTTGTAGAGGGCTTGGGTGGAGCGCTGTACTCGAACCGAAGTCCCAGATGGGAAGATTCCCCAGTCATTTGGTTGGCTGCATGCACTACCTGGGTGGGGCAGTGCCCCGCCTTGCCTCAACTTGCCCTATTTGGTTTATACCCACTGTCCAACCAGACCCACAACATGAACATGGTACCTGGTTTGGAATTGTGGAGACTACTCGAGCATCTCTCTCACTGGGAGCTGCTTTCTGGAGCTGCCTCTTATTCAGCCATCTTGATATCCCCCCAAGTTCAATTTTTATGAAGTTATTTTAGTTCCCAGAGCACAGAAACAGCCAGACCAGTGTCTGAAAATTTTTATTTTATGAAAAATGTAAATTATAAGAACACACATAGAGCAAAAGGGAGAAAATTTTTATGGAAATTTTTACGTAAGTAAGTCAGGCTGAGTCTCCTAATGCCTGAGACTGGGCTGTTCCTTGTTTCACAGGGTGTACTATGGAGTCTTCCCTGCATCCCAAAATTTGGGACCTAATCCATGATTAATTTTGAAACTGCTCCAGTGTGTTTGAGAGGAACAGGCATTCTCTAACTGGCATAAAGTTTTATATATATCTATTTTTATTAAACTTAATTATATTACCCCAAATTTCTATAACTTTCCTAATTTTCTGTATTGTGCTTATCAATATTTAAGAGAGATGTTTATTGAAGTCTTTCATTACAATGGTAGGTATGTCAATTTTCAAATATAATTTTTATTGATTTTTTGCCTTATATCATATGAAGTTATTTTATTTTTTGTAGATATTTAGAATTGTTATAACTTTATAGTAAGTTAAATGTGATTATGATCTAAAACTTTATGTCCAATATAGACTTTATTTAAACATTGAAATATGTAATATTACTATTCCTACACAAGTTGGTTTTTGATTAGTATTTCTCTATAGTATCTTTTTCCCCTATACTTTTCTTTTGAATCTTTCCATGTGTTTATGTTAAAGGTCTATATTTTGTTAATATTGTTAGTTAGATTTTATTTTTTGAATTTAAGAATCTGTGTTGTTTGGTAAGTTTATATTTATTACCATTATTGATATATTTTTCCCCATTTCAATTGATTTAACAGAACCCACAATCTTAAACTAGTATTAATGGTTGAGAATGGGGATTAAAGAGAGACATATTGATAACTTTGTGTTTTTTGATAACTCTCTAAATTAATATAATTATTAAATTTATCCAACTTTTTTTCTTTTTATTTTTGAGACAGCCTGTCACCCAGGTTGGAGTGCAGTGTTGTAATCCCAGCTCAACCTCTTAGGCTCAAGTGATCAGCCCAAAGTAGCTGGGACCACAGGTGTGCATCACCATGCCCTGCTAATTTTTTTTTCTTAGTTATTTTGGTGGAGACAGTCTCACCATGTTGCTCAGGGTGTTCTCAAATTCTTGGGCTCAAGCAGTCTCCCCTGAATGGCCTCTCAAAGTGTTGGGATTACAGGTATGAGCCACTGCATCTGGCCTATTCAATCTATTTTTAAGTTCATCTTTGTCTACTTAATAAAGTGATTAGTGTTTGCAAATAATTGTTACTTCACTTAATTTAATGTAATTTTTTGTTTGTGAAAAAGACTGAACTATGCTCTAGGGCTACAAAGGAAAAAAATGCTATGTCATTGCCCTTGAATAGAAAAGAGATGTTTGTATTCTAATAATACTTATTATATATATACAAAAGGTATTTATAAATCAATGGGCAATTATTATAAGGTAGTTTCTCTAAATACTTTTACATTCACTCTTTGGAGAGTTTTAGCTTCAGTACATTTAAAGTGACTATTTGATTTCATTAATTTTACATAAATAATTATAAATTTTAAAGATGTTTTTAATGCAAAGTTATTTGACAGCATAATCACTATAATCTCAATAGACAGTGGGCTGGCTTCTTGACATATGGTGTTAAACATGACAGATACACTCTGTGTTCTCATATAGCTAAGGGAGTTGGGCAAAAGATTCCAGATCAACAAGTAACTCTAGGAGTATAGTGAAACTATGGGAAAATGTGACACAAATAATTTACATAGTTTGAAGTTTAGAGAAAGCTTTCTGAAGGCGTTCCCAAGTAGAATCGGGTCTTACTAATGAAAAAGAGTTAATGTAATAAAAATCAAGGAGGAAGAGCATTCTAGTCAAGGAGACTAGGCTATGTGAAGATTGGAGAATGCAAAGACCATGGGAAATTTGAAGACATAAATAGAACCCAATGAAGAGAAAGATGGGCATGAGCTAAAATGGATGAGGTAAAAAACAGAGAGATTGTGTAGAGTCAATCAGAAACAATGAAGGATTTTACATCAGAACTATTTCTCCATTTTTAGAGAGTACTTATTTTTCAGGGCTAATGTGTAAAGATGAAGAATCCTGGTAATTCATATACACTGTTTTTAACCCAGCCAGAAAAATAATCAGCCTTAGGAAGGAACTGACCCACTTCAGTCAGGCACAGTGGGTGATGGTTAATAGCTATGTCTTCCTTGTGGAACACTGGGGTTCCCGTATCTTTGAAAGACATAAAATCATTCTTATGTACAGATATTACTATCTGGCTACATAAATTCTCCCCCAGTACACAGATGCTTTCTTGGCCTCTGAGGTGTTTGCCTTAATGAACTGCTGTTCTTTCAACAGTTCTTTTCTCAGCAATTATTTCACTCAGCAATTGGCTTCTAAAGTTCAATAATTCTCATTTCCACAGCATGTGTTTGAGAAGGAAAACACACTTTCACACTACACTGTGACACTGCATCTTTCTAGCAACATCGTTCCACCAGCAATCTCAGTCAGCACATATGTTAGACACTTGTTTGGCAGCAGGGCACAGCATTGTTATATGCTGAACAGTCGCTGGACTTGGCATGCGTTTCTCAGTATGTAACACCCTTCTAATGTCTTTTGCCAATATGCCTACTAGAAATCAAATTTTATCAATTACTCAAAATATTATGCATTTATGATTATTTCACAATAACCATGAAAATCAAGGAATTCATTTTGATATGTACAATTCCACTTACTGTCAATAGAGATGGTGACTTTATTTGGAGATAGGTTGTTGCAGATATAGTTAGTTAAGATAAGTCATACTGCAGCATGATAAGCCCCTGATCGAATATAACTGGTGTCTGGTGTCCATACAAAGAGAAAACTTTTTTTTTTTTTT
>NW_016107486.1:3256069-3338773 GCF_001604975.1 Cebus imitator | reverse complement strand
CGATAGACTGGATAGGGAAAATGTGGCACATATACACCATGGAATACTATGCAGCCATCAAAAACGATGAGTTTGGGTCCTTTGTGGGGACATGGATGAACCTGGAAACCATCATTCTCAGCAAACTGACAGAGGAGCAGAAGATCAAACACCGCATGTTCTCACAAAGAGAAAACTTATAGACAGACACACATAGAGGGAAGATGACATGAGAAGACTCAGAGAAGACAGTCATCTACAAGCCAAAGAGAGAGGTCTAGAGTTCATCCTTTTCCTAAAACCCACAGAAAAAACTAACACTGCCACCACCATGATTTTGGACTTCTAAACTCTAGCACTGTGAAAAAATAAATTTCTGTTGGTTAAGTGATGAGTTTGTGGTACTTCGTTATATCAGTATTAGCAAACTAATATAGCAGTATTGTTGTTTCCATTTCTAAACTCACAGTGACAATCTTTCCCACAAGTATCCAATGATTCATACAATCTGAATCTCTCATTTCAGAAAAGTAATCTATAGGCTGTTAAATTATACCAAACTGTAACCTATTTTAGGAAATGTTGCATTTTTAAAAGATCATCTGGAAAGCATTATTTTTGAGAATTGTCTATATCAGTGAATTTTGTGATAATATTTTTGGAAGAGGGAATCCTGATGTTCCTCTATCAATTCAAATCACAATTTATGGTTTAGTTCAGGACCTCAGTTTTTGAAGGAATATTTCACAGCTAAGAGTGCAGGGGCAAAGCAATCTGTTTTCGATATATAATTGGTGCCAGTACTTGGGAACAAAATAATTCCAACCGAAAAAAAAAAAAAACAACCAATTTGTTACTAATTGTAAAAACAATTGACAGAAAGATTGTACAGCCTGCTGCTCTCATATAAACAGTGAAATTACCTTAGCTGTGACAAGTAAGCAATGAGAAAACAGTAGCTCTAATTAGCATTTTGACATTTATGCATTTTGGAAAATGCTGAGATAACACAATGCTTTAATAAGGTATATTCTGGATTACTCTTACTTGAAGGTATCAAGTAGTATTTCTATGTCTAATAGCTTCATTGCCACTGTCACATTAATTTATCAGAAAGAGTCAAAATACATATACCAGATTAATAGCACATCACAGGATTTTGAAAATATCTTCCAACTAGCAACTAAGAAGCATGCAGACACACTTCTGATATATGTGTGAACACCTGCACAGATAGAGATTCCACAGTGGCTCTTAGTAACCAATGTTGATGTTAGTAATTTTGAAATTCAACCATCAGAAACCTCCTAGATCTTCTATCTTAAATTCCTTTATTCTTCTTGTCTCTGGAGGGTAGAAACAACTAACAAAATGTATAACACAAAATAATCATTATTCAACAGAATGTTAAAAACAAAATCTCAGGCTTCTATTTATAACATTTCATTTATTCAACACTCATGTAGTGAGGGGTAAAAGGGGTCAGGCACTATTCTAGGTGCTGGAGATACAGAGGTAAAGAGGCAAACTACTTCAGCTTCTCTTAGTGACACTTATGTTCTAGTGAGAGAGAAAAGCAATATAGAAAAAAAAAAGCAAAAAAATAAAATAAAATAAAACCTTTGGGTAATAATGAGATTTCTGAAGAAAACTATTGTGAGGGAATGGAAAGGAAGGGAGCTGGGTTTGGGTTGGCGAGTAACTGAGAGCTAGTATGGTCAGCAAAGTCCTCTGAGTAGGCAGATAAATGATGTGATGTAACACACCATGAGCGGCTCTATCCAAAGCATTTCCCAGAAGGAGGGAATATGAAATGTAAAGTCTCTAAGGCAGAAAATGCCTAGGTCCTAGAAGATAAACAAGAAGTCCAGCGTAAGCCTGGAGAAAAATAATTAAGAGGGAGAGTGTCAGGGAAAGAGATCAGAGGCACGGACAGCAGGCAGAGCATGTATCCTGGCCTCATTCTGGTATATTTGACTTAATCATCATATTTAATTAAAAACTAGAATTAGAGTATAATGCATGTAATATATGCTGCTGTGGTTTGAATAGTTTCTCCCAAATTCACTTTGAAACTTAATCCCTAAATGCAGAAAGATATGGAAAGGTGGCCGTACAGAAAGGCGGGGCCTTTAAGAGATGATTGGATCATCAGGATTTTGCCCTCATGAATGGATTAATCCACTCATGGATTAATGGATTAAAAGGTTAATAGGTTAAAGTGTTATTATGAGAGTGCAGCTGCAGGCTTTATAAAAAGAGAAGGACCAGAGCTGGCACATTAGCATGCTCATCTCCCACACCACGTAATATTCTGTGCAGCCTCTGGACACTGTAGAGTCCCATTCAGCTAGAAGGCTCCCAGCAGAGGCAGCCTCTCCACCTTGGACATCTCAGTCTCCATAACTGTAAGAAATAGATTTCTTTTTTAAAATAAATTATTCAGTTTCAGGTATTCCATTATAAGCAACAATAAAAATGGATTAAGACATACACTTATCAAATGTTAACGTTGCAAAATATAGGAAAGATCTCTATTCTCTAAAGGATAGAATATTAAATCAATATGAGTTGATGGAAAGCTTCCTATAACATAATCTCAGTGGAGTCACTAACCTTATTTGGTGGAAAGTAGCTCAGTTAATATACACGGTTAATATACACAGGCCTCATTCTCCCTATCCCTTAAAAAAAGGTGGCGGGGAGGATTGGATTCACTATCATGCATTTTTGCAGCTTTGAGAATTGATGAATTTAGATAATATCCTTTTATGGATTAAAGCAATAGCTCAAATTTAGTAAGATGAAATATAGTAGGAACAAATAGTACAACATTTGTCTTTAAAATTTTAAATTATATGTCAGAAGAAATAGTCGAGATATCCTTGAAAATCTCTAGAAAGTTGCAACTAATTTTAGATTTCAGAAAATAATATGACCGTAAAGAAATAAAAAAGTATAAAAGTCTAGCACACTTTGATTTAAGGCTGTAAGGCTCAATTTATATCTAATTTTAACATTCTCTAATCCAGTGAATTTTTTAATGACATTTCCAAATATTTTTTTATTATATTGCATCCTGGACCTATTCTGTTTTTTCTTTTGAGATAAAATTCACATGTATAAAATTTAACCTTTAAAGTACAAAATTCAGTGGTTCTGGTATATTTACAAGGTTGTTAAACATAACCACTCTTTTATTCCAGAACATTTTTATCAACCCCAAAAGAAACCTTGTGCCCATTAGCAGTCACTCATCTTTTCCCTTACCATCCTCCCTAGGCAATCATAAATCTGTACTCTATCTCTGTGAATATGCTTCTTCTGAACATGTTCACAAATAGAATCATAGAATATGTGGCCTCTTGGACTTAGTGCAATGTTTTCAAGGTTTATCCATGGTGTTGTACATATCAGTACTTCTTCCTTTTTAGCCATGAATAATGTCCCATTGCATGGATATGCCACATTTTATTTACCATTCGCCAGTTGATAGACATTTGGGTTGTTTCCACTTTTTAGATGTCATGAATAATTCTTCTATGAGCATTTAAACACAAGGTTTTGTGTAAACATATTTTTTAAGGAGTAGAATTGTTTTACCTTACAGTAACTCTGTGTTAATCTTTTTGAGGAACTATAAAACTGTTTTCCAACACAGCTGTATCATTTTAAATTACTTCCAACTAGCAAATGTATGAGAGTTCCCATGTCTCCACGTTCTTGCTCCACACTCTAGTGTATTTTGGGATTAATCAATAGATGTTTTTTGGAAGAGATGAAAGATTTTGACTTTTTTTTTCAGATCACAGGATAATGAAATTCAAATTTAGATTAATTTAAAGTAAACTATTTTACAAACACTTTACTGCAGCTGTTTACAAAATTAGTTTCCTTTAAGATAAATGCAAAAAAGCAAGCCTTGTGGATGCTATTATTGACTCTTAGCATATTTGCTTAATCTGCAGTATGTTCAGAATTACAGTGTATCTCTTCATAATTCAGAGTCCTCTTATATGTCTGATATTCTGTCTCAGAGAAAGAAAATATATAGATAATGCCTATGACATTTCAAAGCGAATTAGCATGGCATAAGTGCTGGGTGATAAAAAGATGAAACAGATCAAGATTGAGGCGTATTGCTAGACTCTTAGTGTAGGACATATTAAGTTAGGCTTGGCTGACAATAGATATAATTGGGTCCCTGGAGTATTCTAACCCCAAATTCATTTCTCAGGTGTATGATTAATAGCAGAAAGCCAAAATGTATCAAGATGCTCCAACAGGACTGTAATGATTTGTGAGAAGGCAATCAGAAGATATTCAGAATTCCAGGAAGATTGTTTTTGGCAAAATTTGAAAAATAGGTAAATAGCTCCCTGCCCTGGGATGAGAATTTCTGGCAGTGTTTTATTTTCTAGGGCCTGGCAAAAACGTCATAGTCTTAGGATAGGTGTGAAATACTAAGGAAGTTACAAGAAAAAGCATGTGTAAAAGGAGCCCAAACCAAAGCTAAACAGTAAGAATTACGGCATAACATGTGAACGTAAGCACTGATCTTAGGCAAAGGGACCTCATTATCTGAATAAGAGCATAAATATGAAAAGCATGACCTAAAAGTCATTGGTTAGCAATGGCTTTGCTCTGGGATAGAGGAGAGCAGATTAAAAACCCTGAAATTCAGGGATGAGTCCTGAGGCCTGGGATATCACTGATTGGCCTGATACCAGTGATATCAAGGCTTAACCCAGGAAAAACGATTGGTTTGTGGTAAACTTGAAAGTTTCATTCTACTTGCATTCTATATATGTGGGAAAGTGACTTGAATCTAAATCTAAATCTTACTGAGCTTAAAGTTGCTTTTGTACTTTATAGTTTTGTTTTGTTTTGTTTTTGAGATGGAGTCTCACTCTGTTACCCAGTCTGGAGTGCAATGGCAGGATCTCAGCTCCCGGTTCCAAGCTATTCTCCTGCCTCAGCATCATAGCTGGGATTACAGGCACCCGTCATCATGCCCGGCTAATTTTTGTATTTTTGGAGAAATGGGGTTTTATCATGTTGGCCAGGCTTTAGGTCTTTTCTCTAGTTTGCTTTATTCTGGAAATAGGAGAAATATCGAAACTCTAGCTGGGAGAGTAGGGTTTAATCCTTGAGAGAAGAAAAGCAGAAATGTGAGAAAATAAGGAAAGGGCTGCTAATATCCCCATATAAATGGTTGACTGGATATATTCTCTTGAAGTAGTCTTTTTTTTTTTTTTAAACAAATAAATTTTATCCTGCATGGAGTGCATAATATCCAATTTAAGAGAGATAATAACCACAAATTATTAGTATGCAATATTAAAGCAACCGAGTTTGATTAAAGTACACTATATTTTACATTATTTCTGTATCATACAAATATAAAATGTGTAAATTATGTGTGAATATATTTATAAATTTTGGTCAAAGTAAACTTATTGTAATCAGCATCAAAACAGAAAATTATATCAGAATCTCTCTTATATTTCCTCTTAGGCTCTAACCACAGATTTATTCATGGTATGGCAGAGAGCAGACATTTTTATATGTTAATTTTTGCATATAAAGCAGTGCTTATGATAGCTTTATGAGCAATGTAGTATAAAACAGAATGCTAACAACTAAGTTAACTTTTTATCAACATATTAGTATTAAAAATAGAATATTAACTATTTTAAGAAACTAGGCTTCTGATCATGGTTGCAACATTAAACAACTGGTTAATTCTTGATGAATTCTTTTAATTTTTCATGCTTCTCATTAGGATCAATGAATCATTTGGCAATATATAAACCTGAGGACAGGAACCTAGCTCTGCTAAGTTGTTAGCTCTGAAGTCTTGGGGAAGTTTACAAATTTTTCTGAACTACGGCTTTTTCTAACATTAAATTTAAATATATGAAATACATATAAAATATGATATATGTAGAATGCTGACATAGGTTATAGATATGTGAAAATGTAGAATATGCATATATAGCATATAGTTTATGACTATAGAAATGTGAAAATAAAGAACATAGTAGACATTACATCTCCTACAAAAGATATATATCCAAATATAACAAAACACATTGCCAATATGATACAATAAAGTAGCTACAGCTAAATAATTTTAACGACTAATCTTTAGAGTTTAATTTCCTGCAAAAATACAACTGTGAAAGATTTAGCAATTTATCAACTCCAAAGGTTTACTGCTTCCCTACATTTTTATTTGCTGCCATTTATAGGCCATTTTGATGTGAAAGAGTTAACTACACTCAATAGTTCTGGATTAATACTTGAGAGTGATTTAAAGGCTAGCCAAGAACCCAACTGATGTAAATTGGACCATAATAACATTTTGTTTTATAGAGACTAATGCTTCTAGTTTTCAAATTTAATGAATATCTTTCCAACTGTAGTTATATCCATTATATTCTTGTATTTATTTTTATATTCGCTCTTTTATTTTGTTCATATAAAGAATATTCTTTCATAAAGGAAATACAATTTGCTAAATAAATAAATGCATACATGTATATTTTAAAACAGTTCTAATGTCATCTTAGCAGTATTAGAAAAGACTCTCATAATTTGAAACAATAAATATTATGTTAGATACATTAGTAGAAATTTTTAATAGGATAAGAAAGGCTTGAGACCAGAGAGGATTATTGAGTGTATTCTTAAAATTTTTCAGGCTGCAGTATTATTTTTAAAATTATATGTAAATTTTGTTTATGTGGCTATATTCAAGATACATTGTAGTTTCTTGAGAACAGACATAACCTCTGTCAAAGTTTTCAGGGTGCTTAGAATAGTGTATGGCATAGAGCAAAAACTCAGTAAATATGTCTTATTTGTAGAGAGAAGGCATTATGAGGAGAATATTATTACCCTGTTTTAATCCTGAATATAAATTTTTCAAGGGTGATGTGTATGCCTGTTGAAGTGAAGAGGGTGGTATTCATGGCAGAGTGGTCACATGCTTAGGGCATATTCTGGGATGTGCATTTCAGTTGGTGTAGCTGGAACGCAAGATGCAAGGCAAGAAGGACTTATGATATGTGAGGCTGGAGATATAAAACAAAGAATTTTAATAGCATATTAAGAACTGTGCTTTTAATCTTACAAGGAAAAGGGAGCCACAAATAGGTTTATTCTCATAAAGGAAAACAGAACTAGGAACAAGAAAAGTAGGATATGTGTGACATTAACTAAATAAAATAAAATAACATGGGCATAGAGTAAGTACTACTGACTCCAGTAACCAGGAAAAATTGGGCAGATTCAAGGAATATATTAAAGTGGAAGGCTGTGACTGTCTAGCTGCAACATAACACACAGATAAGAGAGTGAGCTTTGGAACAGTCTGACTTGCATTTGACTTCTGACTCTGACATTCTCTAGGTCTGAGAATGATGCTGGACAAGTTTCTTAATTACTCCAAAATTTAATTTTCTCACCTGTGATTACAAAGCCACCTCAAGGGATTGTTGCAAGGAATTAAATGAAATGACGCAGATAGAACACTTAGCACAGTTGCCTGTGGTACTTGCCAAGCCTTCTGGTTGGGCATTTTTGTAGTGGGGAAAAAATAGACAATTGACTCTGTTCATTCCTGTTTCAGAGTGGCTCTCCTATTGCAGGTTTACCTGCTACCGGTGTCTTTCTCAAGGTATTATAGCATTTGAAGAAACTAGAGGTTTGTTTAACTGATGGAGCTTTTTTTTTCCCAAAGACAAATTAAGCAATAACTGAGGTACAACTGTGTTAAGCATACTTCAGTTTCTAGTATGGAATGCTGTCAGAAATTTAATTTTTATTTTTTACTTAATCAATTAGGGAAAAAATCAGGCAAAACTGCCCAGCAAACACAGTTTATTTTTGTTTGTTGAGTTTCTTCATTCTGGATCCTTCCAGTGTCTTTCTCGTCTGTCCTAAGCATCCTTCTTCCACATCTCCACATACTGTTATGGGTCCTGTGTTTCTCCTACCTGAAAGGAAGTGATCTGAAAGGAAAATTTCTGAAAGCATATTATTGACTGCTTTATTAGATATATGTATATTTAAATTAAATGTTTTCATATAAGAATATTTAGCCAGAGAGAGACCAATCAACACTTATTCCATGAGTTCATCTAATCTATGACTTAACAACAATCTATGTGCCACTGGCGTTCACACTTATATTATCATCTCAGAACTCTCTCATGAACCCGTACCTCATATTCAACTCCTTACTCTAGAGTGTCCACTCCAAATTGATCTCTTGACCTCTCCCACAATCCTGTTCCTCCCACAGTCTTTTCCATCTTAATGAGTGGAAATACTATCTTTTCAATTACTCAGGTCAAAAATCTCAAAGCCATCTTTGACATATCCTTATACTCTATGTCTAGTCTGCCAGGAATCATGTTGGCTCTGCCTTCAGAAGATAGCTAGTAATGGGTCTGCTTTAGTATTCATGGCTACTACCTTTATCCTTACCTGATTACTACAATAGCTTCTCAACTCTTCTTTCTCTTTCCTCCTTCCTCCTCACTATCCATAACATTTTCTTTGCTCAGTAACTGTATTATTTAATTGTTTTCTGTTGCTGCTGTTACAAATCGCCACAGACTAAGTGGCTTAAAACAGTGCAAATTTATTACTATATAGTTCTACAAATCAGAAGTCTGAAACGGGTCTTGTTGGACTAAAATTAAGGTATTGGCAGGTTGTATTATTTCCTGGAGATGCTAGGGGAGCACCTGTTTCCTGTTCATTCGAATTGTTGACAATTCAGTTCCTTGTGGTTCTAAAACCAAGGTCCCCATTGTCTCATTAGCTGTAAACTAAGTGTCATTCCCTGCTTTTAGAGGCCACCATCTTTATAGCCAGCAATGGCAGAGAAAATCCTTCATATGTTACATCTCTCTGACTAAGCCTTGGGTCTCCCTCTTCCACTTTCCACCTTCCTCACTCAAGTGATCAGCTTGGGGTCACTCAGATAATACATCTCAGGGCCCTTAACCTTAATCACATCTGTAAATTCCTTTTTGCCATGTAAGGTAATATAGTCACAGATTCCAGGGATTGGGATGTAGACATCTTGGAAGGTTCATTACTCTACCTACCATAGTAACTAAAGTGACTAATTTTAACTGTAAATCAGATCATACAGCTCCTCTGCTTGAAGACCCTCCAGTAACTTTGCATTCATTCATGGTGAAAGACAAAATCTTTCAAGTAGCCTACAGAACGCTCCCTGAGATGACTCCCTCTTTATAAGTGGACTTTATCTTCTACTATACTTCTCATTCATTGCAATCTAGCCACATCACCCTTCTTCTAGTACTTTGATCACAACAGACATATCCTCTGGTTAAGATCTTTGCATTGATTCCTGGAAAGAATACCTGGAATATTCTTTTTTCTGCCATATGTTCTTCAGCTATTTGCATGGTGAATTCCCTCCAAGTTTTGTTCAGACTTTATTTTCTGTATAAGACTACTTTTACCTACTTCAAATACAGGTACTTCCATTTCTATTCTCCAAAGCATGCATCACTTTTGAAGGTACTATATAATTTACTTATTTATTATGTTTACTGTTGCTCTGTTTTCTCCTCCTATGATGTAAGCTCCATGAGGCCAGGGATGTTTGTATTATTCATAGGATGATACAGCTTCATAAAGCCAAGTTCACAGTAGATTTTCCATAAGTTTTTTTTTCCACAAAATTTTTTATTTTTATTTTTATTTATTATACTTTAAGTTCTGGGATACATGTACAAAATGTGAAGGTTTGTTACATAGGTATACATGTGTCATGGTGGTTTACTTTACCCATCAACTTGTCATCTAGATTTTAAGACCTATATTCATTAGGTATTTGTCCTAATGCTCTCCCTCCCTTTGCCCCTATCCCCAACAGTCCCCCGGTCTGTGATGTACCCTTTCCTGTGTCCATGTGTTCTAATTGTTCAACTCTCAATTATGAGTGAGAACATGCAGTGTTTGGTTTTCTTTTCCTGTATTAGTTTGCGGAGAAGCGATTTCCAGTTTCATCCATGTCCTTGCAAAGAACATGAACTCATTTATTTTTATGGCTGCATAATATTCCATAGTGTATTTGTACCATATTTTCTTTTTTTTTCTTTTTTTTAAAATTGTACTTTAAGTTCTGGGGTACATATGCAGATCATGCAGGATTGTTGCATAGGTACATACATGGCAAGGTGGTTTGCTGCCTTCCTCCCCCCATCACCTATATCTGCTATTTCTCCCCTCATTATCTCTCCCCATCCCCTGCTGTCCCTCACCTAGCCCCCCAACTGACCGCAGTGTATGTGATGCTCCCCTCCTTGTGTCCATGTGTTCTAATTGTTCAACACCCACCTATGAGTGATAACATGCAGTGTTTGGTTTTCTGTTCTTGTGTCAGTTTACTGAGAATGATGGTTTCCAGATTTATCCATGTAAATATTTAAAATGACCCAGTAAATGAACAGTCTGATTGTGGCATTAAAGATACTGGTAGCTATTATGGAGAATTTTGTTGATATTTTTGCCTGTTCCATTACACACATGGTCAGGTACATGTGCTTTGGTCACACAATGTTGAATTCAAATATGATTACTAATTAAAGAGAAAATTATGATGCTATAATATCAATGCAAAATTTCAAAATGAATTATCTTCATAAACTTTGTATATATATATATATATATATAGCATTCTCCATTACCTTCATACATAAATTTTCCTTGGCACTCTATGGGATGGGTTTTATAAAATCCTTCTCCAGGACATTAAAAATATTTTCAGTTTGGTCTTCATATGTAAATTGGCGCTTACAAAGTCTTAAATGATCTGGTCCTCACTATCTCTGCAACATCTCTCACCTGCCTGTCCTATCAAAAAGTATAATTAAAAGAAAAAGTGCTCATAATTTACTCCTCATTTCATAACCTTGATTGCACTTAGTTCTGTCTTGACTCGAGGATTAACATTTGCCATTTTTTTCTGCCTGTATCCAGCCCTTTTTCCTGCCCCCTTCACCTGGCTAACCCATATTCATTCTGTCATTTTCAGCTTCATGACACTTTTTCATGGAAGCCTTCTTCCCTGACTCTGGATATCTGGGTAAGATACCTCTTTTACGTGTTCCCATAATCTCTACATTTTCCCTAGACTACTACTTTGGAGTGGTATTATTTTATTTTCTAGATTCCCTATTTTCGTATTTTGAAGTTTTAACCCCCAATGTGATGGTCTTAGGAGATGAGCCCTTTGAGAGACAATTAGGTTTAGATGAGTCCTCATGATGGGATTAATTCATTTATAAGCAGAGATGTCAGAGAGATTGCACACTGTCTCTCCCTCCATGTGAAAACTTTCTCTGCCATGTGAAAACCCACAGTGAGAAAGTGGCTGTCTGCAAGCCAGGAAGAGAGACTTTGCCAGAATCCAACCATGCTAACACCCTGATCTTGGATTCACAGTCTCTAGAATTGTCAGAAAATAACTTGTTCTTGTTTAAGCCACCCAGTTTATGGCATTTTGTGATGGCAGCTCAAATTAACTAATGCACATGTTTGATGGATTAAATGAATGACTAAGCAAACAAATGAATGACTGATTATTTGGCAGTGATAATTATCTTGTGATCCTAGGCCATTTTGGTGTCTTAGTTGGCCTGGTATTTTTGAGCCAGTAATGTTATATTTTCTTGCTTTTTATTTTCATGGACATTTTCTTGATCAACATGATATGATGGTCCTAAACTCCAGGTCTTCTAGTACATAACAAGACTTTCAGTTTCATGTTAGAAAGGTATTTTCTAAGCTCAATTTAAGAAGAACCAGATATCTGGGTATAGAAATATTGACACTATGAAATCCAAAATTATTGACTATTTAATAACTACTTCTATGATCACATTAATTATATTAAAATAAATCTCCTAGCTAGGAAACAACTGATATGAAAAATAAGAGGCATTTCATATACATGAAACAAAGACATGGAGAAAGTAGAGCATTTACATGCCTCAAGAGGTAAATATATTTGTGGAATAGTAAATGGAGAAAGATTTTCTACTCCTGGTGGATTTGGGGAGACAGAAAGCTTTTCAACAACAAATGCCTGCTGTGTATAAATATGAATAACTTCTTCAAGAAATTAAGCTTCTTTAGTTGAGAAGTCACTGTGATGTTAGATAAAAAGAATTTGTCTAATGTTTAGAATATCTGAATTCTGGTTATGCACTTAGTAAGTGGTGGTCCACTGATTTTTTTAAACTCTGTGAGACATTTTTTTTTCCTGTTTAAATATATATCTACATTAGATAGCTTTTACTGTGGCAAAGAGGACTTCTGCTATTGCATGTCTGTGAACTGGCAGTGACTGGGCTTGGCTCTTCTGAGATTGGCAGGGCTTGGCTTTATACCAAGTACTGTCTCTTTCTGGAACATGAGTGGAAGGAGGGGTCCCTATTGGGCATGCTGTTCTCAGGAGGGCAAGCAAAGCTTTGGGGCTTTGCTTCTGAAAACCTCTGCTCACAATCGGCAACTGGCACCTGTACACACTCTCCACTGTTGCAGGTAAGTCATACGGTCAAACAGAAAGTCTGAGGTTGGTGATACACTGTACTTTGCCTATTGGAAGGAGAAAAATTAATGGAAACAATAATTCAACGTACCGCACTACCTCATTGAGTTGTTGAGTGAATTAAATGTGTTTATTATATTTTTTGTGAACCCTAAAAATCTAAGCATAGGTATTAGCATGAGAAATAAAAGAGAGCTACTTTAGCCAGTGGGACATAATTGTAGACATTAGTAATCAGTTACAGAAGGCTAAGAAGCAAGGGAATAATAACCAAAAAGATATAATAATTAAACTTCCTACATTTAAAATAAAAGATGGAAGAAATAACATAGCTTACAGCAGTCCGGTGAAGAATTTCAGATACGAGGGAGAGACTTTATTATAAACATTTTCTAGTATGGCCTAAGCTTATTTTACTAAAGTAATGCTTACTCATAAATTTCTATGAAATATTACACAATATATTCTAACAGTCAGACATTATAGCAAACAGTTTTTTTGTTGTCAAAACTTTAGATATGTTCTTATGTGTAAAAATGTTTCTTTTTGAATAAGCAGGGAACAAGCACTGTGTAACTGTGTGCCCAGTTGGTATTACAATATAATCTTAGATATTTCTCTGATGCCAGCCTCTGGGAAAGTAGTAAATTTTACCAGACATATATGCTCTAGTGCAGGAGGCTCTGGATCCTTGTACCATCAATCATCCACTTAATCTTTATTAGTGCTAAGGGAAGGGAAAACCCTCCCTCCAATCAGTGTTTCTTTCTACATAGCACCATATTATTCCTCAATGATGTATCTGGGTCTTTGCCAGCTCTATGTTTTTTCAATCCTTCATTCATTCCTCAATTCATTGTAGTCTATTTTTTTCCTCTGTCATTGATTCAAATTATTAGGATGGATGTTGCTGATGATGTCCTAATATTAAATGCAATGGAAAATTTCCAATAACTATATTACTTTGACCCCTCTGATATTTGACACTATGAGACACTCTCTTTTGAATTCTCACTTTCTTTGGCTGATGTGATAGCTAACCTTTGGTTCCCCATACACCTGAAAGATCACTCCATCTTTTTCTTCACTGACTGTTCTCTGTCATCCTTCTATGATGTGGCATTCTTCAAAGATTCATCTTCAGATCTTCTTTTGTAAATGTTGTGCACTCTCATTCATATCCTGGGTCTAACCATCATGTTTCAGCTTGTATACCCAGTCCAGGTCAGTTTCTGAACTCCAGACTCATTTCACTATGTACCTGTCATTTTCACTTAGCCTACATGAACTTCAAGCTTGATGAGTCCAAATGGAAATCGATATTCTTAACACTCCTCTCTCTTCCTTTTTTTCTCTTTTGTTTTATATCTCAGTTAATACTGATATTTAGAAGGAGCTCAGACCTCCACATTAAATAGAAGTAGTGTGCAAGTTTGCCCTTAACATAGTGTATTACTAAGGTTATTTTTATTCATCATATTTTAAAGCCAATGGAAGTAGAGTGAAATCAATATAGTTTTTGCTGAAAAATGTGACAAATTCTAGAGTATCAGTTTTTTATTTGGGACATTATGCTTAAAACTTAAGAATTATTGGCCTGGCTTGGTCATTTATGCATGTAATCCCAGCACTTTGGAGGGCTGAAGTGGGTGGATCACCTGAGGTCAGGAGTTCGAGACCAGCCTGGCCAACATGGTGAAACCCAGTCTGTACTAAAATACAAAAATTAGTCTCTACTAAAATACAAAAATCTCCACAAAAGTCTCTACTAAAAACAAAAAAAATTAGCTGTGTGTGGTGGCGTGCACCTGTGATCCCAGCTTCTCTGGAAGCTAAGGTCGGAGAATAGCTTGAATCTGGGAGGTGGATGTTGTAGTAAGCCAAGATGAGGCCACTGGGCTCCAGCCTGGGTGACAGAGTGAGACTCCATCTTAAAACAAAAAAAAATTACACACATTTTCGAAATGATCTGGAAAAATGTCAGTCATATCAACATGAGAATGGAAACTTAAAAAAAAATGTGTGTTTTAGCACCTAATGCTTTGCCAATTACAATGCCACTAAAGAAATTAACTTTTTAGCATCATTAAAAATATATTTATAGTAGTTTATATGGTATGAAATGACTTCAGTCATGTATGTTTTCTTAAACCTTAAACTATCAAACATACTTATACCTAACAAATAAAAAGAACCACATAACATGACAAAAAAAGAAAAGATCAGCTTTCAGGGCATTAGTGTGGTAAAGCAGACTTTCATGAGTTCAATCATAAAGGTATGTTATCCTTTGCTATATATCTTATGACACTGTAATTCATGGTTATGGAGGTGATGGATGAGGCAATTTGTTGATAAAGTAATTTAATAAAATTAATGAGAATAAGAAGATAATTTTGATTAGAAATGGGCAAAGACATGAAAAAAGAGGCTCACTAAAGTCTTTGAAAGACAGGAAAATATTATTTTAAAACTTCCTGGAGGCCAGGCTCACAGCTGTAATCCCAGCACTCTGAGAGTCCAAGGCAGGTGGATCACCTGAGGTCAGGAGTTCGAGACCAGCCTGGCCAACATGATGAAATCCTGTCCAACATGATGAAATCCTGTCTTCACAAAAACACAAGTCGAGTGTGGTCATGCATGCCTGAAATCCCAGCTACTCGGGAGGCTGAGGAAGGAGAATTGCTTGAATCCAGGAGGTGGTGGTTGCAGTGAGCAGAGATCCTGCCACTGCACTGCAGCCTGGAGACAGAGTGAGACTTTGTCTCCAAAAACAACAACAACAAAATCCCCAACAACAACTACGACTTCATGGAGTGAGAATTTTCTAAAACACTCTATAAAAGGAAATTATAGAGTGTTTTTTTTTTCTTTTATGTTAAAACTTATTTTTAAATTTGCTGCTTTTCTTACCAACAGACCATTTTGGATTAAGTTCTACTTGCCCATAAAATAAAGAATACTAATAGGCTATTTTATACCTTGCAGTGTGAATGTACCTTAGCTTAAGCAAAACTTATTGGTAAAATCACCTCAAGCTAGATAATACACCAACTCTGAGGTTTTAGGTGAAATAGCTTCCTGGAATTATACATTCTCAGGCACTACAACAAAAAAAGCGTCTTGGCTTTGCAATATTTATCAGTATCATTCCTTCAATTCAGCATAGTATAAAGGAATAATTTGTTGCAATACATTTGTCCACTTGAACAGCAATTCTATTGTCTTTTTTGTCCTCTGGAATTTATTGACCACCTCCTTATGTCTAGAGAGGGTCATTATTTTCTTTTTTTTTTTTAATTGCATTTTAGGTTTTGGGGTATATGCGAAGAACATGCAAGATTGTTGCATAGGTACACACATGGCAGTGTGATGTGCTGCCTTTCTCCCCATTACCTATATCTGGCATTTCTCCTCATGCTATCTCTCCCCAACTCCCCACTCCCTGCTGTCCCTCCCCTATTTCCCCCCAACAGACCCCAGTGTGTGATGCTCCTCTCCCTGTGTCCATGTGTTCTCATTGTTCAACACCCACCTATGAGTGAGAACATGCGGTGTTTGATTTTCTGTTCTTGTGTCAGTTTGCTGAGAATTATTTTCAACAACCTGTTGCATTGTTCATGATCTCTAGGAAGCATGCTTTCCTGTAAATGGGGAAATTTTGACTGTCATTTCTCTCCCCTTGGGTAAACTGAAATGACCAGTGGGGCCAAGAATTCAAAGAAAGGGTAAAATTTCATGAGCAGCTGGATGACTTCATCATCTATTAATACCCCAGGATTTAATTTTCAGCTCAGGAGATCGTTCTGAGTTTTTTTTCTTTGAATTGTAACCTGAAGAGCATGCCTCAGTTTCATACAGTTGTTCACAAAAGCAAACTCACAACAGGGTATCTTTTTGGATCATTTGGTAACAAGCACATTTCTAAATGATGAGAAGCAGTCATAGCTTTATACTGGCCTTTTCTCAATATCCATAATTCTATTGGTTCCTATGAAATATTTCATATGAGTAGCAAAGTATTCTAGAAAAAAAAGGACATATTTTTAATTCTGATTTTTTTATTAAGATGAATTTTTTGATAATTAATTTTATTACTTGTTCTTGCTGTCATGTTATGAACTTTTTTCTTTCTTTAAAAAGTAATTCATGCTTTATTTTTAAACTGCTTTAAAAGTAATTCATGCCTCATAAAGGTATTTTGGAAAAATAAAAAAAGTGGTCACTCACCCAAATTACTGGGTGTTTTGCTAAATTTCATTTTTGTCTTTCTTTGTTTCTATACACATGCATACACACACACCACACATATTTACATCAGTATTTAGATAGAGCAATAATGATTGACATATTATAAATGAAAACAAAATTTTTTCTAAACATATTATTATGTCCTGTATTTTTCACTTGATATCATATCAATATGTTCTCTACCTTACATAAAGATATTCTTTACATTATATATATAAAGAATGAAATGTCTACTATTCCTCTGAATTCATACAATGTTTTTTTCTAACATTTCAATAAAGATTGGAAATCTAGATGATTTTCAGTTTTTCATGATCAGAGACTGCTATTACAAGTGAAAAATTCTATATCATAGTCTATGGATATTACAACAATAAATAATAAGTGATAATAAATTTTTGCTCCTATCATCAATATATGAGAATAGCATTTTTATTTTGCTTTTAGTACTGTTTTAATGTCTACCCAAAAGTATTTGCTAGTGAAAGTGTTCAAAATAATATATTTATATTTTAAATTTATAATGCTGATATTACCAAAGAAAACAAATATTTTCTACATTTTAAAATTTATTTATGAATGTATTCCTGTTTACATATTGGATTTTTGCATTTCTCTTAGCACTTTTTATTTCTCTTCCTTCTTTTATGAAGATATTAATCCTTTGAGCCAATGAATTGAACCATTAAAAATTCTTTATGTGATAATAATTTTTTATTTTCTCCAGTTACTCCAAATATATTATAATTTGTCTTTGCTATTTTAACATAATTTGTATAATAAATAGCAAAAAATTTTAGTTGCTTAAGGCAGTTAAATATGTTAATCTAGTTATTTTTTAGAAATGTTTCCCACTGCTTGTAAACTTAAAAGGCTTTCCCTTCTTCACTAATTTTATCACTTTTTATATATATGTATAAATAATTACATGCAATGCATCCATCACTCATTACATCTGTTTATGATTTTATTTTCACGTTTATATATATATATATGTATGGTCTTATCTTCATATATTTACATATATATGAAATATATACTAAGTAGTAAATATATATAAATACATGAACTATATGCATATATAAATATGTATGTAAATACATATATATTTACAAATTGATTGTCATATATTTAACTTTTAAATCATTGGAGATTCATTTCAGCCTCTAAAGTAAAAAATACTTTGAATTATTTTTTTCATTTTTTTGTGTAAATAATTGTTTCAACTTTTTGGTGATGCATTTTAAATTTAATTTTATATATACCAGAATGAATTTTATAAATTGTTCTTGAGATAAGTTATTATGAAAAATTGCTTGGGTTAATCTCCCCATAATTTTCCATTTGGAAACTAATTTTTTTATAAGCTCTTTTTCTCAGCTTCCTCATCTGTAAAAAAGAAGAGAATGATAATAATAATGATAGCATGTATGGCAAATAGCTCTCTATTAGGATGGAATTAATTTATGTTTAACAATTATCCTATGACAGGCTGTTATTATTATTTTACTTTGTTTTGATGAAATGTTTTACTTGTTTTTTTGGTTCAATAAAATATTGTAAGGATTTTTGTGGTTGAATAATATCTCCTATGGGATACTGTATTTGGTTAAAGTTAATTAAGTAAATTAAAAATGTTTAAATTTAAGGTTTTTGTTAAATATTTTAGTTACACTCTACTAAGCATGTAACATGATCAGTAAATGTTTATTTCAATAGAATTACCTAAAATGCAAAAGTTTTAAAGATTTATTGCATACAGTTCACAGTCAGCTACAAAGTAGAAAATCAGTCCTGACAGAATACTAGAGAATAGAATCATAATTACTTGTTTCAATATCATTGCCTATCTACCCTAGTGACACAACTACTCTTTTTCCTGAGAAATATTGTCCCCAACAAAAAAAAAAGACACTTACAGACTCATTCTTCCAGCTCTCTATTCATCACTGGATGTATTCATCTGTCCATCCATCCCATCCATCCATCAATCCACCTCTCTATCTGTACTTCTTTGTAAACCTGCATCCCTGGCCTTATCTGATTTAAGGATTGTGTATTTTGCTCAAGCTGGGTCAAACATGCTTTCTGTTCTAGGACTTAGAATTTGGGCAGATTATTAGCCTTGGCTCTGAAGTGAGGGAAAGGCAGAAAGGATTAATCAGTACTGAAAGCTAATATGTATTAGTCGAGCACAGTAATGACAAAGAAGATAGCTCCCTGTCAATGGCCCAACACAATTCTCTGAGCTGTCAAATTAGAGAACTGAAATGCTATCCTAGTGATAGATGGGGGAAAAGCACTCTAAACTCTAGATAATTTCAATGCAAGGGGAAAAGAGTGAGTTGTATACATTTAATAATAAATTGTTTTATAACAAAAAGTTGTATGGTTTTATGTAAAATAAATAAAACTGAATATAATCATATTTTGATAAAACTAAAACTTCTATGTTGTCACTTCTTAGCTCTCTTGCCCTCAAATACATAGTCCAATTATTAATTATTATGTAGGAAAGGCTTAGAAATAAAAAATTGCAACCCTCAATGCAACGCTTAAGAAGATAACTGCCAGTAATCATTGTGGTGTGTATATCTATGGGAAAGTTATTGAAATATATATTTAAAACAATTTAAGGAAAACTATAACAAAGAAGTTGTAGAACATGTTTGAGACACATGTAGAACATGTCTGAAGGTAGACTGCATGGCCACTGTACTCAACAAGCTTACAGAGGGGCCAAAGGTTGGCCCTTAAGGAAAACTGATGAAACTGATATGTTTTACAACGTCCACACATTTGAATTCAAGGTCCCTTGTGATGAAAGATAGAACCAGGGTAGGAAAAGAAGAGTGGGGATATGCAGGTCCAGGGCCCAGGGGCTGGTGTGGCTGTTCTCCCCATCCCAACATGTGGCAGATCATTAAACAGTTATGTTTATCAGAGGAGGAGATTTATTTTATTTAATGGGGTTTTCAGATGTTACAGCAGTTTGAAGAATTGATTTGTACATTTTACATATTTTGACATATGGTATGTGGGCTCTATTTGTACTACTGTTACAAGTTCTGATAATATTAGGGGTGGGTCTGATGGAACGTGATCAATTTTGTGGGCATGTGTATGAAAGCAATTTAGTGTATTTTTTCTGATATACGATTTCCAACAATAATCTCATAGAACTAAATGAATGTCATGCCCAGGACTTGATTTTACTTATATGACTGTAACTATAGAGACTTCCTTACAAACTTATACTATTCCTTAAAATTAACAGTGCTCTGGGGCTGTTATTTTTACAGGCTTAGCATATCAGACAGATTTGCAAATTTAGCCTTAGTTTATTCTGTTTTAAGATTTATCATAGATTTTTAAAAATCATCACAAAATATTTTTTCCTTAATTAATAGAAAAATAAAACGTTCCCTCAAAAAAGGAACTACCCTTTTGAACATTTTTCTGGAGGTTATAGGGTCAGAACTGTTGCTCTATGTTATATTTCTCAAATAATATCTTCAGTTCTGGCAGCCTGGGTGCTTTAGAGAAAAAAGTAATAGCTTATTCGTTCAAATAACACAATCCTGAAGTTATTCATGTTTTAGTTACACTTACTAAAGAATATTTCATCAAAAAAGGTATAATATGTGCATAATTATTTTTTCTAAAACATATAATCTTTCCCCAAGCACAAAACTGCCAAGACTTTACCTAGTATCCCTGTAGAATCAGTTCCTCAAATACCATACTTCGTGATTTAGATATAAAAAAATGTAAAAATAAAAACAGATTTAGTGAAACAAATACTTTTGGGTTAAACATATAATTCTTCTCTTCATGAAAAGACATCTCTTTTAAATTATCCTTGCCAGTAAAATCCTCAAGGGGAAGAGATATACTGAAATGATAAAAATCCATTTGCAAAGCACAGATGTAGATGAAACAAGATATTTGGGTTCTTGCTTTATTTTCAGATTTTTCATACTTTTTTTTTAAGCTGGTCCAAGCCCTAAGAAGTACATGCTCCCTTCTCACCTTCTTTCAAGAAAATAATTAAGTTTATTCTATTCCTTAATAGACATAGGAGTTTGAATAATCTCTAAAAGCTTAGAAATAAAGTAATGGTTTCCTTTTAGGCAGTTCAATACCTACATTTTTAATTTTTTTGGCAATCTCATTAGTTTGGCATCAAAACCTATTAAGCAGGACTCTGTTAACTGAAACAACAGTAGACAACCCTTTTTGGATTTATTTTTGATGTCAGACAAATGATTGACTGCCAAGATGATTTATGGCTTTCTTTTTAAAATGAAAGAAAAAATAAATGACAGAAATACTTTCTGGCAATAAACCAAAGTTCTCCTGACTGAAGAAATAGTTATTTTTCTTTTCTCAGAAAAAATAAAAATGTCAAACATTTAAATGTGGTATTTTGCATTGGGGATATTCAGAATAAAATATATTTCTAGGTAAATTTAAAAATCAATGAATATTCAGTCTCTCACCTCATATTGTATGGAAATTTTGGTTGGATTAAAAGTTCATGGTAGGGTGCAGTGACTCACGCCTATAATCCCAGCACTTTGGGAGGTTGAGACGGGAGGGTCACCTGAGGTCAGGAGTTCAAGACCAGCCTGGCCAACATGGTGAAATCCCATCTCCAAAAAAGTACAAAACATTAGCCAGGCATGGAGGTGCACACCTGTAATCCCAGCTACTTGGGAGGCTGAGGCAGGAGGACTGCTTGAACTTTGGGAGATTGAGATGGGAGGATCACCTGAGGTCAGGAGTTTGAGGCCAGCCTGGCCTTATTATTATTTATGCATCAGAAATGCAAATAACCTAAATTACTGACTCTGTGGGAATTATTCAACAAATAGAAGGTCCTTTAACCACCCCCTCAATGTTAAACCTGGAAACTTTGTTATGGTATTTACAAAGCTATTAATATTTATGGTATTTACAAAGCTGGTAATAGAGTAATATTAACTGGCAAAAGCAAAATGAAATTTCTAAAGAATAATTGTAGACGTATTTGTGGGTTGCACCACAATGGATTCCACATCCATGGATTCAACCAATCATGAGTTGAAAATATTTGAGAAAAATAAATGGATGTTTGTACTGAACATATGCAGACTTGTTTTTTCCTGAGGTTATTCTTAAGCAATAAAATATAACAACTATTTATATAACATTGCATTGTGTTAGGTATTATAAATAACCTGGAGATGATATATCTTATATGAGAGAATGTGTGTAGTTTATATACAAATACAATACCATTTTATAGAAGGGATCTTAGTGTCCAAGGATTTTGTTATCTTCAGGGGATCCTGCAACCAGCACCTGCGTCCATTCCCAACCCTGCTAGATACTGAGAGACAACTGTGTTATGAGCAATTTGTTTTTTTAAAAAAACAATTTACAACTACTTTTGAGCACTCAAGTTTATGAGAATCAGTGGCTTTCTTTTCCTTTTTTTTTAATTAACAGAACAGTTCAGTTTCCAGGCAGGTTTTCTTTTCCATATTTTTCTATATGCTCTCAAATTTCAGAATATTTATTATTTTTGTGATTGAAAATGAACTATTTAAAGAGAAAAACAGTAAGAGCTCTAGTTAATATGATGGCGTGAAGGCATTTGTATTTTCACTTCACAAAAATCTATTAAAATTATTGTGGGGGTTTTATAAATGTGTGCAAATTATTTATTACTCTTCCCAGTTGAGACATGGAGATTGAAGTCTCTTCTCCTGAATCTGGGCTGATGTTAGTGATTCTCTTGTAACTAATGAAATACACCAGGAGCCATGCTGAATAATTCCAAGGCTAGGTCATAAAATCACAATGCAGATGCCTTTCTATGATCCACCTCACCTTCACATAACCCAGATTTTCAACCATTGAGTCACTTCCAGCCACCAAGTCTTCCAGCTTAGCTCCCAGATATTTTAGAGCAGAGAAAAGCTATCCTTGCTGTCTTGTATGAATTTCAATCAAGGGATACAGAAAAAAAATTACTTCTCTAATAAGATAGTAAGTTTTGAGGTATTTTTTCATGCAACAATAGCAAAATCAAATAGAAAATCGTTGGTACCTATAAGTCAGGTACTGCCCTCGTGAAACTTCAAAAGTATGGCATTGACTTTGGAACAAGGTGTGAGTAGAATTTGGAAGAGTCTTAAGGAAGGGCCTTGAGGATGTCCATGCAAATTCCCTGTGTTTTGGTTTCCCCTCAACAAATGCTAATTAATATCTGAAAGCAAAGGCATCTAATCAATCCTACTATGAACATTTTTACTAAGAATGCATCTATTAGAACTAAGACATTCATTGTCCTGACATCAACCCCTGAATAAAAAGAGCAAGGAGAATTACATTTGCAGTAAATTATGTTATTGTTTCTTTCTCAGATTTTAAACGTTTTTGCTAAATTATGAATTGTGGAGACATTTTATAGATGAAAATTTCAGACATATGAGCAAAAATATGTCCATAATACATCAACTATTATTATGAAAATTGGTAAGTGGACAGAAATACACTCTGTTGTTTTCTTCTACTTTCTTCCAGAAAGAGTTGACATCACACAGGTCTTATGAATGTTGGTTATTTGTCACCTCCCATTTATATTTTGACATATGATCATAGTATGAGATGCCTTCTCACCTGGTTCGGTTTTAAACATAGAAGGAGTTTGCTTTTGTTTTCTACTTACTCTATATGTGAGGATTCACAGAAATTAAACACACACACACACACACACACACACACACACACAAACACAACTATGTAACCACTGCCATCTTCTCTGTAAGTAAATATTTATTTTACTGAACCATATATCAGGCAGAAAAGTGTAAAATAATAACTGAGCATACTCAGGTAACCACCAACTGACCAAAAGAGATGGTACTGCAAATCATTCAGAAACATCCACCACCCCTCCCTGTCATTTTGCCACCTTATGTGATTGATGTTCTGACTTCTTTCACCAGAGTATATTTTTGCCTGTTTTTGTTCTATAGATAAGTGAAGTAATTTGGTATGTACTTTTTTGTGTTTGCTTTCTGAGGTTTTTTATATGTATCTATGGCTTTGTAAATAGTAATAATTTTTCAGTTTTCTTTGTTGTATGCTACTTCACTGTATAAATTTAGCAAATATAACTTGCCTATTCTACATTTAATGCATTAAATAACATTTTGATTGTTTCCAATTTTTAACTATTACAAATAGTGCTTATATATTCGTGTGCATGTCTTAAACATATATATGTGTGTGTATATCTATATGTATGTGTATATCTATATCTCTCTCTATATATAAATATATATATATATCAATATATATGTATATACATCTTTTAGCTGCAGCTTTAAATTAGAATTATTGAGTTACAGGCTATGCATACAATTACCTTTAGTTACAACAGATGTAACTTTACAAATTTATTCTGCAAATATTGCCTGCTTCGTTGCTTGCCTTTGTACTCTTTTAATGGCATTTTCTGATGAACAGAAATTCTGAATTTAAATAAAATAATTTATTTAATTGTTATTCTGTTAGTAGCTTTTATATTCGTTTAAGATATTTTTGCCTACATTAAAGTCAAGAAGATGTTTTCTTATGTCATCTTCTAGAAACATTTTAATATTCATGTGTATTTGATTTTTGAGTGTAGTGTGAGGTAGAGATCAAGATCTATTTATTTTTGTCAGGTTTAAGATATTCAAATAACTGATTATATTATTCTGTCTCCTATTGTTAGTATTTGAATATTTTTATGCTAGAATGTTTAAGATATGTGATTAACAATGCTATGTAAATAGAGGAAAGAAAAAATTGAATGTGGAAAAAAATAAATACATTAATTCAGTGTTATCTATGATATCCCCCCTCTTCTGAAACATTGAATTGGTTCACCAAATTTTGTTAGGTAATATTTCCAGGTCTATTGGGCCCACATTTTTTCACTTCAATTGCTTATGTTTGCTTATTTAATATTCTAGTTGGTCTTACTTTACATTTAACTGTTCTCTTCTACTATCTGTATAATTCACTGCTTTTCAATCTTCTAAGTATAATGATTTGATTCATAAAATAATAAAACAATATTTCTAGATACTGAATCATAAAAACTAGACACTTTAGTATGCATTCAGGACTCTTGTTATGGTTCCAATCTATCCAACAAGAACTATTTGAACTATTTGCCAAGGCTTTGTTGCTGGAATGTACTCATTACTTTCCTTAAATAACTTCTTTTAAGTTTTAAAAGCCTATCTTAGTTACAAGCTAGAGTACACTTAGAGCCATTAACTAGTTATGAATAACAGTAGGTACCCATTGTTTGATGAGGAAAGCACAGGGCAATTTGACTTACAATCATACAAATATTGCAAATAATGTTTATTATTAAACAATTTAATATAAAGGAAACATCCATACTCTTAACGAAACATAAGAATAAATGGTGAGCAGCCGAAAGACAATAAATATTTTCTATATAGCCACATTATTCAAGATTAGCTAATCTACTATTATCATCCCTTAAACATAACTGTCACTTTCCTGACTAAATATTAATCCATCATCTGAGTCCTATGGAGTAAGTCTGCTCCAGAAACCCCAGAATCTTGTGCTGCAAGCACAAGACTTCAACATATGAGAGCTGCTGTGTGTAAGAGCTCACAGGTGTGATTGATGCCATTATCAAAGTTTAAGGCCAGTCCACTCTTTCCCTCTCTTGCTCTTTCACCTTCTGCCACAAGGTGATATAGCCAAAAGGCCCTAACTGGACCCTTGATGTTGTACATCCCAGAATCCAGAACTGTGAGCTAATGCATTTCTATTCTTCATAAGTTACCCAGTCTCACTATTCTTTTATAGTACAGAATGGACTAAGGCACTAGGGAATCTTTCTTTTTAGAATATTGATAAAATGAAGGCAGGTTTAGTGATAAATAGAATCAGTAGAACAGTGAGAAAAAATAGCTTTTGAAGAATCATAAGTTATGAATGCAAAAGTAAAATTAGGAGAGAAAAAGATGCTTGACATGGAGAAAAAGTAATTTCTAAGAAATTGGATGCAAGGATAGTACGGGGAAGGAATACAGCACAGTTCTAACCTATTTATATGTGATTTTGTTTATAATTAGAACTACATAAAGCTGCTAGAATTTCAGCAAGCTTCTTTCCATAGATTAAATACATTAGTACTGTTGAAGGGTCAGGGTACTATAAAGCTTATATTATTTCAAAATTATATTGGCTTTGATGACATTTAACACTTATTGACCTTTTATTATGTGCCAAACTGTTCGATGTAGTTTATACTACATTTCATATTTCCAACGTATCTGTATTTCCCATTTTATTGATAAAACATGAGACCAACAAAAGTTAAAAAATCTCTTTTTCCCCTTTTACATCTTCTATATCTATATTCATTCCATATTCTAGTTCATCATACCCCATGGCTTAATATGGCTAATGACAACCAAATGTGTCTTTGTAGCTTCAATCTGTTCTCTCAGATTCAGTCTCATATGTAACATCGATAATCATGTTCAACATTTCTACTTGATAGCCCCAAAAGAACCTTGAACTGAACGCATGCAAAAGGGAACTTCAGATGCCCATCTTTGTTATTCATCCAGTTTCACTCTTTTCCCAACCTTTTAAAAGGTGCTACTATTGTTCAGCAATTTGTGCAGAATCAAGGGAATTTCTTTAATTTTGCTCTTTTTCTTGTGTTCCACATCCAATCCATCTGAAAATATGTCCAGCCTGCCTTTGGAATATGTCCCAAGTGTCATCATTTCTCATCATCTCAATAGCTTTTTTTTTTTAGAACAAGCTGTAATCATCTCCCATCTTAACTACTGTGATAGAATATTACATTTTCTCTCAGATTTTACATTTGCTTTCTATAGTCTACTCTCGGCACACGAAATAAACTAACCTTCTTTGAGTATGAATCAGAACACATCATCTAAAACAACCCATTGGTTTCACATCAACTTAGAAATCAATATTGTGGCATGACCTACTGACCCCTGCATACGTCTGCAGTTCTTATGCATGCATGACAGACCTATTTCTGATTCTGAGTATTTGCTCGTGCTGGCTTTTTTGTGTGGATTGCTTTTCCCCAAAATTTTTAGTATGGCTTGTCCTTGTACTTCCTAAAGGTATATGCTTAAATGTCATTCTTCAGGAAGGTTTCCCATGATTATATTATACACAAACACTGGTACTGACTTTGATTGTATTTTTCAATTTTTCATAGCACTTATCTGATAAATGTTTTATATTGAAAAGATAGAAAAATGTTTAAAATTCATTCATAAGAAAACAAAGAACACAAGTAAAAATTGGGGAAATGATTTGAACAGATATCTCACCAAAGAACACAGAGTAGTGTAAAAAAAAAAAAACCCTACAAAAATATACTCAGCATTAATTTGTTATTAGGTAATTGCAAGTTAAAACAATGAGATACCACTACGCACCCATTAATGTAGGTAAAAACCCAAAAATGAACAATACAAATTGTTGGCAAGAATATGAAGCAACAGGAATTCTAACTCATTGCTGGTTGGAATGCAAAATGGTCTAGTCACTTTGAGTTTTGTTGTTATAAATGCTTCCCTCAAGATGTTTTCTTCTCTAAGGACAAGTAACAATACACTTTATCTACCAGAGTTTCCAATATTTATAGTGTAACTTGTAGCAGTGATAGTGACATAATAAAAACATCATTTTGAGTAGAAGAATATAAATTTATAAAGAATATGTGTTTTCTTCTATTTAATTTTCCAGATTATTCTCTGAAGGACATACTTAAAACTAAAAGATGTTGCATCTACAATATTAATTTGTATAAGTTTGTCATCTTAACATTTTTATTATCTTTACATAAACAATTTTTATAGTTCACTAAGGCTGACATATGTTAGTTCTTCTTTGCTTAAAAACATCAAGATCTGGAAAAGCCAAAAATAAAGCTTTTTAAAAAAGTTTTGGAATTCTATAACTTTTATAAGTCAATTTAGATATAACTATCAGTATGAAATTAACAACCACTAATTTTCTATCATAGAGAATTAGTAAGAATTACTGAAACCTAAGAAAGTCCCAGAGTAAAATAAATGCCTTTTTTCACTTCTAGGAAAGAAAGATGTCAGATAATAAACAAGTTTTTTGAAAAATAATTGACAATAAATTGATAGGTAATTTTATTAAAGCAAAGGTAAATAAACTATTGCAAAACAATATTCTAGGTAGAATAAGAGGCAATAGCAAAATCACAGAAATAGGAAAACTTAGGCTAAAAAAACACTTGATGTTGATCTTAGAGTATCAGTATGAAAATAGGAGAATTGAAAGACCTCGATTCTCGGATAATATGTTTTTATTGCCTATTTAATAATGAATACCCATAAAATTTGTGATCAAAGGTATTTTTTGAAATAGTAATATTTTAAATAAATATGGGAAAAACTGGAGTGAGAAAAAGATAGTGGGGAAATATTGAAAAAAGAGAGAAATCTGGCTATTGTTGTTGTTGTTAAAACTTTGCACTATCTTCCTATTGGTTTAAAGTCCAAAATTTATTCATCCATTCACCTATCCATACATCTATCCATTCAGTTATTCAACAAAATATATATGTAAGCACAAGTGAGGTGGAGAAACAGACAAAACAATCAAAAACACGTTGTCAGAGAAATAAGGAAAAAGACAGGAGATTGAGTGTCTTAGAATCCTGAACAGAGATTGTCTGAAGGAGGCATTAAACAGAATCCTTGCAGAGAGTCAGAGGACACTGAGAATAGGACATTGAGAACAGGACTTTCAATTTGGAGATTCTGAAGTCATATAAAAGTAATCTTCTAGAGATCACTGTTGTAAGATTGGTAACTACACAGCCAAAAAAAGACTGAGTCAGGAGGTGACACGAAGATGGAAATAGTGGTACTATAAAACTGAAATAAAGTACTATTATTTTATGAAATGAAACTTTAAGTGGTTATAACAAAATTATGATCACATTTACTGCTTTAATCTAGGTTAATCAACATCCTCCATTGTATTTTACAATCAGCTCTTTGAGCGGGCGGGTCTAAAATAAGATTAATGCGCAAGGTTTGAGTGCAAACCATGTGATAAGAAGTATTGTTACGGGATGAATTGTGTCCCCCCAGATTTATATGTTGAATTTCTAATTCTCAGAACTTCAGAACGTAACGTTATTTGGAAAGAAAATCATTGCAGAGAACTGGAGTGAGGTAGACCCCCAATCCAATAGAATTTATATCCTTATAAAAAGGGGATGTCTGGATGCAGAGAGATACACAGGAAGAATATCTTGTAAACATGAAGACAGAGATTGGGGTAATGTTTCTACAAGTCAAGGATTAAAAAAGATTGCCCACAAACCACCGGAATCCAGGAAAGAGGCCTGGAAGAGATGCTCACTCACTTGCTCAGGTGGTACCAACCCTCCTCACTGTAATCTCAAACTTCTAGCCTCCTGAATTGCAAGAAAATAAATTTCTGTTGTTTCAGCCATGCAATGTATGGTACTTTGTTACTAGAGCGCTAATACAGCATAAAAGACCTAAATACGTAGAAATTTAATTCTGTTTTCAGATCTAAACACTAGAAAATTGAACAAAGCTAGAAAATTCAGAGGCCACAAAGGCAATGGAACACTTTGAGAAAAGAAGCACAGGCATCAAAATTGAATATTCCTTTTATATTCTGGGGAAACAAACAAACAAACAAACAAAAAACAGGAACTGTAGGTCCCACTGTGCCCATGTGTTCGTCATTTTAAGAAAAAGGGCTTGGATAGAGAGTTTCTTTGAGATTTCTGACTTTTCCAGTGATTATAAATATTTCCCATAGTTACTTATGAGTTATGAGCTCCTGTGCTTGACAAAATATATTAAAATATTCAAAGTAAAAATAATCTAGTTCTAGTCAGGTACTTGCTTTTTGAATTGCTTGGAAAATTTTATACCTACTGAAACCTGCCTGCCCCGGCCAGCTTTCCCCTTCTCATGTTAAATTTCTACATTCTCTATCTTCCATGTCACGCACTTAGGCAGAACTGAAATTGTGTAAGCTCCATTTCAAGGCCCTGAGGTCCAGCTCCCTGGCTGTTCCTGACCTGCAGCAACCCTTAATCTTTAGCTCCTGCATCTCCAGCCTAAGCTTCCACCCAGCTGCTTTTGATCAGCTTTGTTCATCTGCTCTATATACATTCAGTATGAAAGTGAGATTTTATATTTCTGCTCATATCAAACACTAGAAAATCATTCATTATTTCTTATTTGGGGTGACAAATCTTCAAGGCTCCTTCTTTCAGTATACAACTTTATATTATCAAGCAGCATAACTGCAGTAGCATAGAGTTCGTTCATTGTCTGATGGCTGAGTCCTAAAAGGCATGTATATTATATGGTTAGTAATCACATTTATGTTTTGTGAAAACAGTAGATAGCTTTTAATGAATATTTAAACTCATCTTTTATCAGAAACATGTAAGGGATGAGATGTTATGTTAAAGTAGGATACATTTTTTTAACATTTTAAGATTTATTTGATGCCTTAAGGCTATTTAAATGATTTATTATTATTTGTAACTTTTGCTAACAAAATGTCACAAAGCTACAGCTTTTCTGTGTGTGAAGCTTTGCACTAGTTGCAGGTGCTCTGCCTTAGTAGGGAAGCACTCCATTTTCTGAAATACTCCATTATGGTTAATATGAAAAACTCTTATTATCTTTTATATACTTTAACAAATATTTTTGGCTGTTGTACCAAGGCAGGTGGTTGGGAGCAGAATCTTTCTCTCAGTGTTTAAGCAGCTTTTGTTTTCCAGTAATCTCTCTGTGGCTCTTATATTTCTGCCCTCCAAGACAATTCAGCTCACATTAATATGCAATACAATCCCTTTGCTTTCAGTAAACTATAGGTGATTTTGTTTTCCCCTAATTTTGTTTCAATTTAGTCATATTTCATGGGGATTTCATCCTCTCTTAAATACCTTAGCATCTTTTCATGCGGAACAGATTTATTTTTGAATAGTTAATTAAAAATGAAATTTATATCATGAATGTAGTAGAACATGAAATGAGAGAAAAGTAAATACAAGAAGAGTAAGAAAAAAGAAAAGTGAAAAAAGAATTCATCTGTACCCATTCGGGAAAGAAACTAGCAAGGGAGGTGGAAGGAATAATGATGTTTGGGATAACTCTTCCTCCCACTCCTTAGTGTACCATGGGGAAGGACTTTCTAGGGTAATCCTGACTTCCTCCCTGTTCTCTTTTGGTGCCCAGCCTATTAGATAAAATCATATGTGATTGGTGAATATGAGAAAATGAATTGATTATTCTTGCCCATTCCCATTGGGTTTTCTTTGCCTCTCCATGTTATAAGTGTTAGAGGCATAGCCTTTTTGGAGAAACCCTAGGATTTTCAGCATGGTCAGTGGCAAAATGGATAAATTAATTCTGATTACACCATTAAAAAGCCTCTGGCCCATATACACTGTGGAATACCATACAACCATAAAAAAGGATGAGTTAATGTCCTTTGCAGGGACATGGATGAAACCATCATTCTCAGCAAACTGAAACAAGAACAGAAAATCAAACACCTCATGATCTCATTCATAAGAGGGTATTGAACAATGAGAACACATGGACATAAGGAGGGGAACATTATACACTGGGACCTGTCGGGGGTGGGAGGTCTAGGGGAGAGATAGCACAGGGTGAGGGGATTGAGGAAATACAACATTAGGAGAAATACCTAGTGTCGATGACGGGGGGATGGACACACAATCACCAAGGCATAAGTATACCTATGTAACAAACCTACATGTTCTGCATATGTACTCCACAACTTAAAATATAATTTAAAAAAAAAGAAGCCCATTGTTGCCACAGATCTAAACAAGCTTCCCAAACAGCCTGACCTGTTTACCAAGCTGGCATTTTGATTTCCCTTTGTGTGTTTCTTGAGCCTCTCCCCATGATTTCTGTATTTGTCAAGAAAATAGGGTTATTTACTGACCTCCTACAGTGCCAAAAGTAAACAGTGGAATGTTTTATGGGGAGTAGTAGGGTCTCCTCCAGGTTTTCCTTGGTTAGATAGTAGAGCTATCAGTGAGGCCTGCTCACTCTCCACACCCATTAAGTGAACGGACCCATTCAGCCTTATTCAAGAGACACTGATTTCTGTTGAAATATGTTGTGTCACATAATCTAACTCCGTGACAACAAACAACTGGACTAGGTTAATTTACATTTTATTAGATTTGGGAATTTTCCCCAGCATGGGTGGCAGTAACTATCTTAGGATACCCATAAAAGGGGTTCACTACTTTATAGCATGCTATTATAGAACCAAAAATATAGGCATAATCTCTCCTAGATTTGTACTATCTATTGTTTCCTTGTTATGCAATGGAATTGTCAAAAGAGGTAATCCTCTAGCAATTCCAAAGATGATATAAACTCCAGACGTCGGTCTTCATGATTCATAGAAATTTGGGGGAATTATATTTTCAACTAATAAATATTGTTAATAGTATGCATTAATGGTGCTTTATGATAGAAACCTTTCTTTTCAAAATATTGCTTGTTGTTTTAAAGATATGTTGTGAACTTACACTTCTTTCCTCTTTAATGCAATTACACCATATGTCACTTTTTCAATTTTATAAGCTCCTAGAATTCTGGATGTGTTTCCAACAGAGAAATGGTATTTGGCAGTAATCACTGTTGCTGCTGAACAGTGCTAATCTATCTATAGCAGAGACGTTCAGTTTTCATATGTAGTAAAACAGAAATTAAAACTGCATAAAAAATCATGTTAGGAAACATAATTTATAATTTCAAGAGTGAAACAAAACTCCAAAAGAAAGATAGCTAATAGTGAATCCAATCAC
This sequence comes from Cebus imitator, assembly GCF_001604975.1. NCBI lineage: Eukaryota > Metazoa > Chordata > Mammalia > Primates > Cebidae > Cebus > Cebus imitator. Next base: position 3,305,969 of record NW_016107486.1, on the reverse strand, counting down.
CAAATATTTGTACAGCAATTGATACAGGTCAGTCTTATGCCACCAGCTGGAGATAGACTTATGAACATGATAAAGGATGATACTACTATTCTTCATTCTAGTACTGGCATGCAGAAAATAAATAAATACCTAAATTATTTTTACAGCCTAATCTAGTTTTAAATGTATATATATATATATATATATATATATATATATATGTAGATAGAGAGAGAGACATATATATCTATATATATAGAGAGACATTATATGTAAGAGAAACATATACATATATAATATATATATATATATATAGAGAGAGAGAGAGAGACACTAGGGATAGAAATTTACTTGTTTACTACTGAGTTCTTCAGGAATTTAATTCAAAAGAATGTTTATGTAGGTCTCAAAAATTTAGATCATCTCAAAAATCTCAACTATTTGTCTTAATGTTCAAAACTCAGTGTTTAGATAGTAGCTGGAGAGAGGGAGAGAGCTGTGTCTATTAAAATGGTCTTGTACTGTCTGGTTTTCCTTCTTAAGGGCCTCACCTTCTGTCACCCCATTTACCTTTCTTATTACTGATTTAGTTAGTTTCCCTGGATTCTTCTGCCATCCTACCCACCAGACTTTCTGTTCTCTCTTTGATGTCTACAGTTTAACTCTGGTTCTTCCTCTCAATTCTGCTGTGGACATGTCTGTATCTATTTGTTGATTTAGTGCTATTTGTTGTTGATCTCATGTGCCCTTGACTTCTGGCTTGCTGTGTATAATACCTAGAAGCTTTTAAATGACAATTACTGTAGAAAAGTTTTTGACATAACCAATATGTTACCTTTGTTTCAACACAGATCTCCCATTCTTCACCCCTTTAATAAGAAAGTGAAAACCTTACTTCTTTGGAGCAAATAATCTGAAAGCTATTTACTCATTTAATGATACCTTATTGATATTATAGTATTGTGTAAATTTTAGGAAAATTATTTATATATTCATGCTGGAAGATCCTTCTACTAACATCCAACCCTCTTGTCAAACTGAAGTTAGAGTATAAAACAGTGTATATGTTGAATTTTTGTTTGTTTGTTTGAAGAATGGCTTCAATGGGAATGGAATCCAATTCACTAAGCACCTATAGATTGTACAAGGTTCACTGTAGAAAACTGAATTTGAAAAGTAAATGTTGTTAAATTTGTTTGACTGATTTGCTGCTTTAGCTCTACCTTTGCCCGCATTTGGATCATTTATAGTTTTTATTTCTCCTATTAATTTTTTCTACTAAATTCCCCAGCTATTCTTTCCAAAAAGTAATATTGTCAATGCAATAATGAGTTGGACTAAAAGAAAAACAGTATGTCTCTTCCAAAAAGAAGATTGTTACAGAACTTGACATTCCGAAAAATAGGGCTTTTTGTAAGTGCTGCTTATGAGACTCTTTGGGCCAAAAAGTCAGATGTTAGTAAACGAGCCAGCTTGTTCCCAGTGCTCAAGTCACTGTGAAAACTCCATGCAGCCAGCTGGGTTCAGCCAGCCTTGATGAGTGCTGGAGGAGTCTCCCGTGGTAACATGAAGCAGCGAATTGAGAACAAAGTGAAAGGTTGGCTTCAGGCTTACAAACAAATCTCCTCTCTTCGCACATTGTCATGGAAGAGGAAAAGTATGAATAGTGTTATTGCTCTTTACCAGCTATATTTATAATACCATGTAAACCAAACCACAAAACAGGCTACTTAAATTAGATGACTAAATGCATTTTTTTAAAGAGTTTAATATTTGAAAGGAGGGGAAAAACAGCAAAAGGTTGTCAAAATCTAAAACAAAGAGTAGGATTGATATTCTCCAATCTACATATTAAAATTCTTAAAGGCAAAAGTTAGCACATCTACATTGAATTAAAAAAAACAAAAATATCTTTATTTAGACCATGTATAAGCTAGAACTACTTTAACCTTTTCATTGGCTTTCTTTTCTGTAAGAATATAAGTACAATATCATTTATTTTGGTGAAGAATTCTGGTGAGATAATTGATTAACTGATTAAACAAGTGTTTGTGAACATCTGTATCCATTAAAGTATATAAAATGAGTAAACTGGCAACCCCAAAGTATCCTAAATACCACTCATTTGGTGACAATTTATTCTTTGACAAGATGAAATTCACACAGAAGGACTCTTTTCTTCTTGTTGGCAAAAAAAAAAAAAAAAAAAAAAAAGTAATGTATGCTCTTAGCAGCCAATCTGAGAAGGAGAGAAGTGGTGAGTAGCAGAATGAAATTGGAAATCTTCAGATGTTTCAAAGTGAAGCTAATATAAAACAATTCTGAGCTAAGCACATGGACATGCTTGAAGTTTCTGCTTTACACAACCAGTAATTCTTTATGAAGAGGCTGGCAACAACAGTCTTGCATCTTTTTCTCAAGCTGTTCACAAAGTGATGACTGTAGCCATTTGCTTGATAAAACAGAACAATGTCTTTTGATTTCACAGGTTGCCTGAAGTTTTGCAGCCAGTAGCTCTTCTTTCTTAGGCCTTGCTCTGATGGTAACATAGCAATTGTTAATTTTAAATACATTGCTCACTGGTAATACAGAGAAAGTACTACATTATCTTAAGTCTATTTCTAGCCTGACATTCTTTTTTACCTCCACATCACGGGCTACCTCAGGAAAATTCTGCAAAACTAAATTTCATACGTTAGAGCTATGTAGAGGTAGCATAAATATTTAATAGGAAATAAAGTGACCAAACATCTAGCAGACCGTACTTTTAAATATTCTTTCCTAGTTTTAATCAGCAGCCTTTATTAGATATCAACTGATGTAGAAGACTTTGTAAAACAGAAGACCTCTTCAGAGATTAAACCTTGGTAATAAAATAAAAGACATTTTCCACCATAAAAGAGTTTACTTTCTAACATGGCAAAAGAATAAAAGGCATTAAAAGGTAAATATAGAAACATTTTTCTCTTTGGGGGTTTTTAGTGTCTGTTAAGTTCCTTCCCAGACAATATTTTAATTACTCTTAAAGAGGGAACAAAAGAGAATGACTAAATGTAAAAATAATATGAGCCACATTAATGAAATATTTCAGAGTAACTGTGGCCAAGAGTAGCTATTTTTTCTCTTATCTTAGAAATAATATGACAGAAAAATGACTGATAACTACTGAAAAAAAGTCAACCAAATATTATATTTGTCGTCTTAATACAGTAAAAAAAGTCATGAGGCTTTTTATTTCTATCTCTCACCTCATAAAAATAATCCTTTCTTCAGTGAAATTTTCAAGCATTCTTTTAGTATATGGTAATTACAAATGATGAATGTGAAATATTATTTAAAAGAGTTGCAACAATTCTGGCTTGTAATAATTTTTTTAAAAACTCCTGTTATATACCAGATATTTTACCTATTTTTTTTAAAAAAAATTATCTACATGCTCTTTAATTCAGTTTTTAAAACTTTTGCAGGTACATAGTAGGTGTACATATTTATGAGGTACATGTTTTATACAGGCATGCAATGTGAAATAAGTGGATCGTGGGGAATAGGGTATCCATCTCCCAAGCATTTATAATTTGAATTACAATCCAATTACACTCCTTAAGTTATTTAAAAATATACAATTAATTATTATTATAGTCCATAATTATTATGGACTATAGTTACCCTATTGTGCTATCAAAAGAGTAGGTTTTTTTTTTTTTTTTTTTTTAAGCTGGAGTCTTGCTCTGTCAACCAGGCTGGAGTGCAGTGGCATGATTTTGGCTCACTGCAACCTCTGCCAACTGGGTTCAAGCAATTCTCCGGTCTCAGCCTCCCTAGTAGCTGAGACTACAGACGTACACCACCACACCTGGCTCATTTTTGTATTTTTAACAGAGACGTGGTTTCGCCATGTTGGTCAGGTTGATCTTGAGCTCCTGATCTCAGGTGATCCTCATGTCTTGGCCTTCCAAAGTGCTGGGATTACAGGTGTGAGCCACAGCACCTGGCTCTATGTTTCATACATATTCACCATCCCCACCTCCTCCTGAGCCTGCCACTACCCTTCCCAGCCTCTGGCAACTATCCTTCTACTCTCTGTGTCCATGAGTTCAATTATTTTAATGTTTTGATCCCATAAATAAGTAAGAACATGTGCTATTTTTCTTTCTGTGCCTGGCTTATTGCACTTAGCATGATGACCCCCAGTTCCATCCATTTTGTTGCAAGTGGCAGGGTCACATTATTTTTAATGGCCGAATAGTATTCTATTGTGTATATGTACATTTTTTTTTCTCCATCTATTTGTTGGTGAACACTACGGTGCTTCCAAATCTTGTGTACTGTGAACAGTGCTACAACAAACATGGGAGTGCAGATATCTCTTCCATATACTGATTTATTTTCTTTTGGGTATATGCCCAGCAGTGGGATTGCTGGATCCTATGGAAGCTCATTTCTTGGTTTTTTGAGGTTATCCTAGTTACATTCTCACCAACAGTCCACAAGAGTGTCCTTTTATTCACATGCTTGTCAGTGTTTGTTATTGCCTGTCTTTAGATATAAGCCATTTTAACTGTGGTAAGATAATATCTTATTGTAGTTTTTATTTGCATTTCTCTGATGATTAATGATAGTGAGCACCTTTTCATATGCCTGTTTGCCATTTGTATGTCTTCTTTTGAAGGGTGTCTATTCAAATCTTTTGCTCTTTATTTGATTAGATTATTAGACTGTTTCCTCATGGGAATACTGAAGCCCAAACAGTTAAACAATTAGTCCAAAGAGAAAGCTATTATGTGACAGACAATCTTTTGTTTTAAGAGTTCCAGTTCTTGGCCAGGCACAATGGCTCATGCCTGTAAACCCAGCACTTTCGGAGGCTGAGGTGGATGGATCATCTGAAGTCAGGAGTTCCAGACCAGCCTGGTCAACAGGGTGAAACCCCAACTCTACTAAAAATACAAAAATTAGCTGAACGTGGTGGCGCATACCAGAGCAAGTCTCCATTTCAAAAAATAAATCTCTTGAACCTGGGAGGTGGAGATTGCAGTCAGCTGAGATCATGCCACTGCACTCCAACCTGGGCGACAGAGTGAGATTCTGTCACAAAAAAAAAAAAAAAAAAGAGAAGAAGAGATCCAGTTCTTAGCACCATACCATACTCCTTTCAGAGTTGTAATACGTGTTACATGTAAGAAATTCAATTTGAATTCCTAAGTGCTTAACCTAGGTGCTATAGAACTGGCATTAGACATAATTATTTTGTGGGGCTGCCTCTTCCGTTTTCATAGCCTTTCTGGTTTTAATTTTTATTCTATAGTTTCTTCTTAGGCTATCTAATTTAATTCCCAAGCCTCAGTCATTATTATTATACTAAATATTGCTAAGTGAATTGTCTAGTATAGACATCTGTAATGAATTCGATACACTAAATGTTTCCAAGAGACTTCAGACACATGATATCCAATAAGCCCAATTTCAAGCTACTCTCTCATACCTGATTCTTTTCTAGCTGTTTACTTAGCAAATTACAGCATCCTCTAACTAAATATTGTATGTAAAAATTCCACCATCTTACCATCCTCTCCATCTTGCTATTTACAATGCAAAGCCATATTCAATTAGCATTACCTTTTAAAATATTTCTCATATTGATCCACTAGTATCCTCATCCTAAATCTCTTTTGTCACAAGCCTAGTATCAGCTACCACCATCCCTCAACTTGATTGCCATAAAACATAATTTACAGCCCATTATTTACTCTGATCCATTTCTAATCCAATCGACATACTGAAGCTAGAAAGGCATTCTCGATACATGCATCAAATCACATCCCATGTAAGGTAAAACCTTTCAGTGGCTGACCACTGCTTATAAATTAAGGATTAAACTCCTTAATATAGCCTACAAATCCCTTGATTGCCTCCCCCTTAGAAGTACATAGTACTCCCCTGTCCAGGTGAGATATGTGGCTTGAGATACAGAAGAGATTTATGGGTGGTGTATAGTTCTTTTCATCAGGTATGACATCCTAGTCTGCCAATTAATAGACAAAAGACAAATAATCTACTCTCCAAAGACCAAGTATGGGATACTTGCAAACTGCACTAAAATTCTTATTTGGGAAAAGAATGCATGGCAAGATCCATAGCAATAAGAAAATCCTATGAAATTGACTTTGTAAAGATTCTCTAACCTGGTAGTGAAGAAAGAAACTTAATTGAGTAGACCTTGACTCTTCTATCAGGGAACAAATCCTTTCTTCAACTTTTTTCCTCCTGTGGTCCATTGCCTCATTTGAAATAAACATTAGGGAATATGCCTTCCTTGAAGAATGCATGCACATTCTATAGCCACATTCTGCAAGCGGGAGATTGGAAGTATTTTTAGGCCAGGATGTGGTTTATTTTGTGTTACATTTCTTGCACAAATCAATCTAATCAATCCAGCCAGGACTAAATACCTGTACCTATACTAAAATTCTTTGCTAAAGATAAATATCTACCATGATTTATTTATTTTGGTCTTGACTCCTTGTTTTTCTCTTTCTCGCTCTGAAATTAACAACAGTCATGTTGAGGCTCAGGGATTTTAACTCTGTCAATTTTTCTCCTTGCTCTTCAACCTTTTCTGCTCAGGGCTAAGTTCTTGTTCAACTGTAAGACCTCAGTGGGCCTTTTTCAGTTTGGAATCTAAAAGCAGCTGGCTTTTCTAATCCTCCAAGACCCAGGTTTTTGAAATTTCCAGATATGAATTCGCTGTGCTCTCAAAATAGCTAATGCTTCTGAGTTCATCTCTTTCTTGTAACACTTTGCTATAAGCATGACTTTATGAAGAGCATACATCACTAACATTCTGAAATTTAGCCTTTTTCTTCTGTGATTATCCAGATTTTCAAAGAAAATAATTTCACAAAATATATACAATATTTTACTGCTTAGAAATTTCTTCCACCAGATATCCTAAATCATCCCTTTCAAGTTCCAAGTTCTACAAATCTCTAGGGCAGGAGCAAAATACAACCAGTTTCTTTGCTAAAACATAGTAAGAGTCAATTTTATTCCAGTTCACAATAAGCTCCTTATCTCTATCTGTGATGAGCAGCATTTGGACAAAGTCATCCAAAAAGTTTCTAGAAAGTTTTAAACTTTTCCACCTCTTCCTGTATTCTTCTGAGACTTCCAAAGCATTACAACTTCTGCTTGTTACCCAGTTCCAAAGATGCTTCCACATTTTGAGTATTTTTACAGCAGCACCCCACTAGTTGGTACCAATTTACAGTATTAAATTGCTCATGCTGCTAATAAAGAAGTTTAATGGATTCACTGTTCATCCTGGCTGAGAAGGCCTCACAATCATGGCAGAAGGCAAAGGAGAAGCAAAGGTATATCTTATGTGGTGGCAGGCAAAAGAGAGCTGTGCAGAGAAACTCCCATTTGTAAAATCATCAGATCTTGTGAGACTTATTCACTAACATGAGAACAGTATGGGGAAAACTGTCCTCATTATTCAATTATTTCCACCTGGTCCCACCCTTGACATGTGGGGATTATTACAATTCGAGGTGAGGTTTGGGTGGGGATATAGCCAAGCCATATGAAGAAGGGTAGGAACTAAAAGTATATTCTTCACCTTTAAGGCTAGAGCTATTTACTCTATCTCATCTAAGCTAAGATAATCTTCTCTCTGGGCTGGACTATATAACATAACAGTTGCACTTTCATGGCTTCCACTTCCAGGACTCCAACTCTTTATAGTTGTAGGAGTCCTGACCATTTGTCTAGCTTGTGTGTGTGTGTGGTTATTTGAGTGTAATAAGAATCTGATTGGTTAAATTTAGACTTCAGATTTTGTCAGATATACACCAGCAGCCGAATCATCTGTGTCCAGAGCTGGGCAGTGGAGGTTGTATGTCCATCCCTTCAGCAGTTCAATTAAGATAGATTGATTGGGCAAAGTACCTTCAATAATTTGGTTATTTAACTCACATTCATCAGCATCTAAAACTGGATTGGTTAACGTCTTCTCCGAATCAGCCACAACTTTTTTTTTTTTCCATGTACACCACTTTTGCAGTTACCAGAGTAAACCTTTCATGCTATTCTTCAGTGCTTTGTTACCTTTTCCTGTTTTATCTAGCTATTTGTTTGTTAGTAATTGATTCCCTTTTATTCCCTTCCAGTTATCAGGAATTTAATGTAGGCTCTGTGATTATTATTTTTCAACTAGGCTAAGCTACAGTACCTAGCTACTCAAATGCTAATGTAAGGGGGTGTTGTGCATTTATTTTGTGTTATGATTAATATCTATAGTCAGTTGACATTAACTAAATGAGATCATCCAATTAGTTGGAAGGGTGATCTTTAAGAGCAAAATTGAGGTTTCCCCAGGGAAAAAATAAATTCCACTGGTAGACTGCAGAATCACCTTCTGCCCTAGAATTTCCCGCCTGCCAAATCTCTCTTTCTCTCTCTCTTTAGATGTATGCTCTGACAACAGTAGAGATACACACACACAGAAAGACACATACACATATACAGACATACACATGTCCTACAGGTTCTGATACAATCCTTTATAGGAAGGAAAAATCGTTCTTAAAAAATATTGCTATTTTCTTGTTTACATTTCTGTATATGTGACTGTATCTGTAACCTGCATGAAAGAGTAGGAACAGGCAGCCTGATGCAGTGGTTCATGCCTGTAATCCCAGCACTTTGGGAGACCAAGGTGGGTGGATCACTTGAGGTCGGGAGTTCAAGATCAGCCTGACAAAGGAGTTTTGAAACTCCATTTCAAAAAAAAAAAAGAGGAGGAACAGGCATACAGGCATATATTTATTAGAATAATTTCAAAAGTAATAAAAACAGATATAGTTAATATTAAATATCTAACAATCAAAATAAGATTTTACACCAAAACACCATGCTTTATTATTCTATTTGGACAAGAAATAAACTTTCCAATTTTTCTATGAACCAAGCTTAAAAACTTAGATTATAGAATTTCTTCTGTAGGCCTAGAGGAGATATCCCTTCTTCCTATGATACTTATCAGGTTTTCTGTTTAAGGGTAGTAAGACTATATGGTAGAAGAAGAAAAAGATTTAAGTTTGCCTTTTCAGGCTTGAACTTCGAAAGCACTGCTATATAGGGAATCCATGAGCTGCACACATTGGGTGCCAGAAAGTAGGGATCCATGAACCCCACATTGGGCACCAGAATGTAGGGAGCCAGCCCTACATCACTCATGAGTACCCCGAGTTTGGTGGTGACAAAGGAGTGAGAAAAAGATTAAGAGAGACAGTGGGACCAGGGAGCCATCACTTTATTGCTCTGGTGGAGGCAGTGAAGGCCCCAAGCTCTGATCATCCACTCTATTTATTGGTTACAATCACTTTGATCTACAGGGTAGGGGTGGAGTGATTGTGGAGTGAATCAGTGACCCGAAGTGAATCAGTGATCTGGAACTGGTGTATCATTCTAAGGATTGATAACAGTGGCAGTTTGGGAGCTTTATAAAACAAGGACATGTGGTAATCTTTATCTTATTATCTATGTGTAGCTAATGGAACATGGACCTTACAAGGAGCCTACAAGTCTGGCTACGTCATAGTGCTATGAAGCGGTTTTAGGTCATTGAGCACAATGTTTATGGTAACAGAGCCTAGGTCATCCTGCACTTGAACATGAGGCATGGAAAAGCTTTCCTCCTCAGAGGCCTGCTGCAGCCTTCTGCAGTTTGTTGTTCCTTGTCTATGCGTTACTCATAACCAATTTATGTAGGCACTCTGTAAGTCCTTTCTCCTTTGCTGTTTTTCCCTACACTGCTACTCAGTAATTGATCAATTTTAGGAAATTACACATTGAGGAATGGAGTAGTTCAGAACATTGGTCTTGTGCCATGCTTCTCTCGGGATACTAGCAAGGGGCTGTAAGCTTGTAGAGAGGTCTGAAAGGAGCCAATTCTAAAATGATATAGACTCATTGGTAGGAGACATCCAAACAGGTGGGCCTGGAACAGAGGTCCTGGCTTTCAATTATTATGTACTGTGCAGGAACCCAAAAGATTCTATCTGCCCTGAGGGCACAGATATGATTAAGACCACAGAGTACAATAGTAGGTACTAGTATGTCATCTCCAACCACCTTCAACCTCAACCCACAGAGTCAGGGAGAACCAATTGCAGACTTAATTGCTGATTCAGTTTTCAGACAAGAACACACCTCAAATATCATAACTTGTGTGGTTCCTGAAGATCGAAGATCCTTGCACTATGAGCTCCCTTTTATTTTATTTAATTTATTTATTTATTCATTTATTTTTGAGACAGTTTTGCTCCTGTCACCCAGGCTGGAGTGCAATGACACGATCTCAGCTCACCAACCTCTGCCTACCTGTTTCAAGTGATTCTCCTGCCTTAGCCTTCTGAGTAGCTGGCTTTACAGGCATGCACCACCATGTCTGACTAATTTTTTGTAGTTTTTTTTTTTTTTTTTTTTTTTTAGTAGAGATGGGGTTTCTCCATGTTGGTCAGGCTGGTCTCGAACTCCAGACCTCAGGTGATCCACCTGTCTTGGACTCCCAAAGTGCTGGGATTATAGGCATGAACTACCACATCCAGCTGAGCTCCCCTTTTTGTACTAAAACACCAAAGTCATTTAAATATTACTTCCACTATCACAAAGTCAGATGCCAATTTACAGAGGAGCAAGATGAGGAAAGAGAAACCTGAAGGAGCTTTCTCAAAGGGTCTGAATGTTTACATTGGTAGATCTTTTATATTATTACATTGGTCTATATTTATTAGATTGGGTTAAATTCAGTTCACAACAGCTTTATTTCTACTTTTATTAAGGCTTTCCTCATATTCTACTTGGTTTGGATTGTTTATACCTATGTGTTTATCCTATAAGACATGAGAATATAAATAACAATCATGACATCTTCACTTTTATATCCCCTAAAGCATCCACTGCAATTATTGGTTCATAGCCATCTTTTAATGTGAAGTCTCAAGGGCAAAAGTAGGTAAAAAATCAACACAGTAGCTTATCTTGGGTATGGATACTGATGTAGGTACTGGAATTTTCTGTGCTCTGTTCAGGTGTTAGGTAGCCTGGAATGGTCAGTTAAAGGCAAGCTGAGATGAGATGGCCCCAGGAGGGAATCAGGTTTTATGGTAGTCTGCTATGGAAGCAATTAATGGGCTACAAAATTCTTAAAATTTTAATTCTATCCTCCAATGTCTGGCTGTAACACTGTGAAGTATAAATGGACAGTGGAAATATTATCTGCACTATCTATTGGAGAGTTTTATAATATCTAATAACCTTTGAACTCACATTGCATTCAAATTTACCTCACTCTTATTAACTGATTTTCCATTTGACTAAGCATTTTCTTCTCAACTAAATTATGAATTCTTTGAGAACAAAAGGTTGGCATCTCTTTGTATTCCCTGAAGGCCTTCTTATAGGAGACGTTTAGCAATACTGGTTGGTTAATAAATAGCTTAATTTATGTCCTGGTGGCAGGAACATATCTAACTATGCAACTGTCTTGAAACAATACCCTAACAAAAGCATATCTAGGTTTTGTCTTGAAATTTTCATAAGCAACAACCAGGAATTGCCTCTTGCAATTTAGCATATTACAAGAGGAAAAAGGGAAAAATCAAATAAAAGGACAGAGTACAAATGCAGTTTTGATATATGAAAACGTGAATATTATAATTTCAGTATTTCTGAAGAATATGGTTTTATGATTAATTCACATACTCTGAATTTCAATGAAGGAATGCCAATACAATACTCTATTACAGATTTTAAAAAATCAATGTTAGTGTCATATTCTATCTTTGTAAGTTCAGCCAAACTCATCATATCTTGACCAGAAAAGAGAAATAGACAGAAGCTGAGTTGATTAGGAGATAGAGTTCAATGCTAACACAACTCATGATTCTAGTCATGTAGAGAGGCAGGGGAGACACACAGAGAAATGGAGATATTATGAGTTAGATAAAAAAGAATAAAAAATTAGGGCCTTGCAGTGTACATCACTGGTTCACAATGCCACTGAGCAAATCTAAAGACCATGGACTCTATTTTGAATTACACTTGAGAGCTAAACTTGACAGCATATTGCTAACTATAAATGGCTGAGGAAACTATTACCTGGTGTGATTTTTATAGGCACTTCCTGTATTAATTCACTCATTGTTAAGGTAGCATGGTGAAATTACTAATTGGATATGATGTTTCTATAAAATGTTATTAAAAATACTGCAGTATCTATTGCTAGGTAAACTGGGTATGTACTTCCTGCTATGTCAAATGACAAATTTAAAGGTAATAACAAAACTGTCAAAGAATTCAAAATTCTCTGGGCAGGACTATTTCTCTGACAATATAGATAAGGCATTGGAACTTACTCATTCGATTATAATCATAAATTTGCATTAGCACTTATACATGTATTCTAATGAAAAAGAATGCTTCTTGAGAGTGAATAGGCAGGAAAATGTGGTTAACCTGAGAGAGAGAGAAATATAACTGCTTTTCCAAAAGGATCTTCTTTACTACATATTAACTTGCCTGACATTATATTATTAAAGCCATTCATTTGTATTAGGATATTGGTTCCAGAAGACAGCTCTGAAAATATGCTATGTTGTCTTAAAAAAATATATGAGTCCTATGCTCTTACATAAGCATGCACAGTTTGGATTTGAAAGAAAGAAAACCAACTCCCAATAAAGTCCCTTAGTAGGTCAGCCCCTATATGTGGCATTTTAAAGCATAGGAATGTTATGAAGAGCGTAGCTGATGCCTTCCTCATCCTCAACATCTTGATACCAGTGTACTGATCCATACAGATAGACAATGAGCAGGAAATAGTTACTGAATGAGGAATTTTATTTAACTACACCAAAACCATAAAAGAGAAGTATTTTTATCTTTTTGAGCCCTCCCCGCCAATTTGGTAGAAACAATATAAACTGTCCAAGGTCACACACCTCATAATTGGCTAGAGCCAGGGTGACAAAAGATCAACACATACCACCATGGTGCTGCTGCATGAGAAAGGTGGAAATGTCTTCCTTCTCTCCTTTTGGCAATGTGAAAATTAATGACTACAAGTGTTAAGTGACTTGTGTAATGGCCCAAGAACATAATGGTTTACAAAACTGGCTGATTCTGGTAAAACCCCTCCTTACCATAAGCAGCCACCTAAGGTGCAGATTGTTCATGTTATGGGCTCATATATTTCTATTTCTATTTCTGGAATATGCCTTATGGATCATTTCCCAGAGGTTCTCAGTTTCTCTCTTCCATCCCCACCTAATTCATTAGGAATCCAACTCCAAAAGAGCGTATCACATATTCACTGGTTTAACATTATATACTATGCTACTGTAGTAATCCAGGCTATCCAGGCTAGAATACTGCTTTAGACTCCTTATTATTCTCCATGTTTATTATAAATATTAGTGGAGAGGAGGGAAGTATTTGTAGCTAGGAAGGGATAGCCAGTGGCAGTCTACACCTGCCACATTTACAGCAACTCACCCTTAGGACATTCATTCCTCTCATCCTCTGTAGGCTTGATTTCATGCTATCCTTGAAATGTCCTTACAAAGCCAGGAATTTTCTATAATATCAAGCATAATGTTTAATATTAAAGCAGTCTTCTGGATCCTCTTTCTGTTTGGCCCAGGGCTGATTATGCAAGGTTATTGCCTGAATACTAGAGCGACTAAGTCCTTAGTACCACAAACTCAGTTGCCAGAAACAGACTTTTATTTAGTCTCATCACATAATAAAAGGGAAGTTTATTATTATTATTATTATTATTATTATACTTTAAGTTCTGGGATACAAGTGCAGAATGTGCAGGTTTGTATTACATAGGTATACATGTGCCATAGCAGTTTGCTGCACCCATCAACCCACCATCTATGTTTTAAGCTCTACATGCATTGGGTATTTGTCTTAATGCTATCTCTCCCCGACCCCCAGCCCCCGACAGGCCCCGGTGTGTGGTGTTCCCCTCCCTGTGTCCATGTGTTCCCATTGTTCAACTCAAAAGGGAAGCATTTTTATCTCTACAAAAGTATTTTGTAATGTAGAATTTGCAATTGATAATGAGCATCAGTGGCGAGGAGGGAATTATCTGTAGCTAGGAAGGGTTAGCCAGTGGCTTACTGTTGATTTGCTCTTGCAAGTTCCTTTCCAAGGCCAGGTGACTTTCTCATCCCAGTGTCTGAGACTCTAGGCACAGGCCTCCAAGATGACAGCCAATCCTCTAACACTGTTCTCTGCCTACCATACCTATAGGGAACAAATTACCACAATTTATAAGATAAGCCTAAATTATAGGCTCCAGTCCACTGAACTGTTTGTGTGTATAAATTCTAAATGTTTTCCCAGCACCTGTTCAGCCCTATTGAGGGGGATAGAGAGCTAGCACCTAACTGGTTCCTTCCTTCCTTCTCCAAGCCACATTTTCCCTAGTTCATCTGGGTTGCCATATTGAGTTCTCGCCATATGCCTGTGAAGTGAGAAAAAAAATACCCTGAATTATATATGTAGCAATACCAATACCAATTATTTAAAATGATACAAGTTAGCATTTATTGAATGCTAAGTATGTAGCAAACTGCTTAGCTTTTCACTTTCATTATCTCATTTTGCCCAGATAAGATTTTATGGTATCGTTAAAATAATCATTCCTTATTTTCAGATGAATAATAGGCATAGAAAGATTGAGTGTATGAATAAAAACAATAAGCACTTATTTGAAATAAATTGTCTCTTTAAGTGTCGGAACTAAGAAATGAAAGCTGATTTGTAATGTTATAGAAAAGAGTTACAAAGGCATTAGAAATATGCTGATAATAAAAGTAATACAATGATTAAAGTTAGAATAGAATAGAAATAAAGAGGTTACTAGACCTCTTTATTTATAATAAAATTAGTTTTGAGGAGATCATGGAATGAGAGGGAGTTTAACTTAAAAATCACTCCAATCTCCCAGTCTTCCATTCTGTCTAGTTATATATATTTAAACTCAAAAAAATATATGTATATATTTTTTAGATGAAGTCTTGCTTTGTCCCCAGGCTGGAGTATAGTGGTGCAATCTTGGCTCACTGTAAACTCTGCCTCCCAAGTTCAAGTGATTCTCCTGCCTCGGTCTCCAGAGTAGCTGGGATTACAGGTGCCTGCCACCAGACCAGGCTAATTGTTGTATTTTTAGTAGAGATGGAGTTTCACCATATTGGCCAGGCTGGTCTCCAACTCCTGACCTCAGGCAACCGGTCCACCTTGGCCTCCCAAAGTGCTGGGATTACAGGTGTGAACCACCGTACCTGACTACTGTTATATATTATACTGCTTTGTAATCAACCTATCCTAGTCAGTTAGTATTTAAATTGTGAATAAATAGATTTTTTTTTTCTCTCCCAATTCCCCTGGTGGACCCAGTTACCTTCTCAGAAATGCTCTAAGGTTTCTTCCAGCCAACAGCTCCTAACACTTCCACCTGGCCACTACTGACTCCAGGAGCTGGGATGAACCCACCCAGGCTACAGAGCTTATCTTGTAGAAGATTTTTAAAAATTAATGTCTGTATCATGAAACACTTCTAAACTGTAGAGCATTGGTGAGTTCTACGATTTCCTTGGGAAACCAATTTCCCCACATACCATCTATGCATGCAAAACAGTTATGCGAACTAAAGCCATAGTCACTGGCCGAGACTTACCTTCTACATTGTGGTAGTTTGTCATTATAGATAAACAAGAGAGCAGTGCTAGAGAAGCAGCTGCTATCTAGGAGGACTGTCTTAGATAATTTTTGAGAAAGAACATTGCACACAGTTCACTGTTATATGAGGAGCACACTTTTAACACTGCGGAACCAGTTATTAGACATTATGGGTTAAGTTGTGTCCCCTCAGGCTTCAAATTCATGTGTTCATTACATAGTATTCTCTTTGTGTGGATATCTCAGACTAAATGATTCTGCTCAACTTAGTAAATAATTTTTTTCAGTATAGGTGTTCATTCTTGGCTTCATTCTATTGGCCATCTTATTTCGTAACACAACAGAGTAGTTAACAGTTTATAATTTGGAGTCAAACAGACCTGAGTACAAACCTTTCCTCTGCCATTTGCTAACTTTGTGAACTAGAAAAAAAGAATATTTAACATTCTAAGACAAATTTTTGGTCACCTATATACTATTTATTAATTTCACAAATATTTATTAAATGCCTATGATTTTCACAGAAATCTAGTAAAGAATGAAAGTCAAGTAATTAGTTGGCACTTAGTAAGAATGAAAGTCAAGTAATTAGTTGGCACTTAGTAAGAATGAAAGTCAAGTTAATTAGTTGGTACTTAGTAAGCCTTTGATGCACACTTCCTGTTGCTGTTATTGTTTTCAACTCTCTATTTTAGAACAAAAACATAATTGGACATGAGACCATTGTGTGCTGTCAGTCGTTCTTCACTATGTGGGGTATTGCTGCTGAAAAGCCAACAGTAAATGTTTAAAAATTTTTCAAAGTTCTGACATTTGTATTCAGAATGTAACTGTATTTGAGGACGGGCCCTTTAGACAAGTAATTAAAGCTACATGAGGACACCCATGCTGACACCCTGATCTGAGGGTTTGAACCTCCAGAACTGAGAGAAAATAAATTTCTGTTGTTTAAGTTGCAGTCTGTGGTGCTGTATTTGTCCTAGCAGACTAAAATACCAGGTAATTTTTGTGAGGCTGATCTGTGTCATGCTACCTTGTGGGCATTTAAAGAGGAAATTCCTAAAGCACTGGTGGACAGAGAACCATAGGTTTCCCTCAGTTTGTCAATACATTTTGGAATGTGAGAGATCATTTAGGGACTTGGAGGGAAGAGTGGGAAGGGAGTGAAGGATAAAAGACAGCAAATATGGTGCAGCGTATACTGTTCAGATGATGAGTGCACCAGGCTCTCACAAATCTCCATTAAAGAAATTACTCATGTAACCAAATACCACCTGTATGCCAATAGCTCATGAAAAAATACAATTAAAAAAATTAAAATTAAAATTAAAGGATTTCATTGCAGAGAGCACCACAGTTAGCAAATGTATCTATAATAGGTGGACCAGTGTTATTAAAAACAAAACAAAACAATTCTACATTTTCCCCAGCTCTTCAGGCAAATGTTTTTGTTTGTGTTGGAAGTATAACTTTATTCCTTATTGCCAAGTGAATATTGATAGTAATCACCTGGAAAAAAAGGATCAGAGCCCTATCTGTGAAGGTGCGCACACAGCATGTCAGTCAGGAGACCAGCAGGAAAAAGGCAGCCTAAGTGCATAGGGCAGATGAACCTGGAGTTCCAGCTCACAGAACACAGAATTTCAGGAGAAAAACACAAAGCCCAATTGCATAATTCTGCTCTTCCTTTTTGGTTAATATAGAATGCATGGCTGTCACGTATTAGTTTCACAAAAGTGGCCTTGAGAGACACAATAGAAGATTTTTTGAGGATTAAATAATTTCATGTATATTTAAGGATTCAATTTAATTATTTGCCCTGAAAGGATTTTTAAAGGACATGGAAGAGTTCATGCACAATTTTCCTGCATAGTGTCCACATTTATTCTTAGTTGATATTGCTGTAATATCAATGTTTTCTGACCAATATGAATGTCAAACTGAAATTATTTTAAACATTAATAGTTTGCTTTTCAGGAGCAATGCACCCCACAGTGAAGAATGATTGATAGCACAAAATTGTCTCATGTTCAATTATTGTTTGTTCTGAAATAAAGAAGAGAGTTGAAAACAGTAACAGTAACAGGAATATTTATGAAGGGCTTACTAAGTACCAAGTAATCTCTTGACTTTTATTCTTTTATTAATCTTTATAGAAATCTAGTAAAGCCATAGGCATTTAATAGATATTTGTGAAATAAATAAATAAATAAATAAATAAGCTGTATACAGGTGACCAAAAATATGTCTTAAAATGTTAAATTTTTTTTTCTAGTTCACGAAGTTAGTAAATAGCAGATGAAAGATTTGAATCTAGGTCTGTATGACTCCAAACTATGAACTGTTAACTACTCTGTTGTGCTATGAAATCAAATGTTCAACAGAATGAAGCTAAGAATTATCACCTATACCAAAATAACCAATTATTTTAAACTCATAATAACACCGATTGCAAAATAAAACAAATCAACAAATAAGGAAAGAGGGAACTAATAAAATCTCTAAACTTTGATTGCATCCCTCACTTTTAAACTTTTTGTTGTTTCTATTTATATTTTCTTGTACGCCTATGTCTTTAAAAGTTTTTGTAGTTATTATTTTTGAAAGGTTCACTCTTTAGTCTTTCTACTCAAGATATGAGTAGTTTTCCCACCACAATTACAGTGTTATAATATTCTGTGTTTGTCTGTGTATTTACTATTACTGATGAGTTTTCTAATTTCTTATTGGTTGTTAACATCCCTTTCTTTCAGACTGAAGAACTTTCTTTAGCATTTCTTGAAGGGCAGGTCTGGTGGTGTTGAAATCCCTCAACTTTTGTTTGCCTGGTAAAATTTTTATTTCTCCTTCATGTTTGATGGATATTTTCACTAGATATATTATTCTAGAATAAAAGTTTATTTCTTTCAACACTTTAATTTTGTCATACCACTCTCTCTTAGCCTGTAAATTTTCCACTGACAAGTCTAGTGCCAGACATATTGGAGTTCCTTTGTATGTTATTTGTTTCTTTTCTCTTGCTTCTTTTATCCTTGACACTTGGGAGTTTATTAAATGCCTTGAGGAAATCTTCTTCGGGTTAAATCTGGTTTGTGTTATATAATCCTCCTGTATTTGAATATTAATAACTTTCCCTAGGTTTGAAACATTTTCTGTTGTATTCCCTCTGAATAAACTTTTCCCAGTTCTCTGTCACTTCATCCTCTTTATGGCCAATAATGTATAAATTTGCCCTTTTGAGGCTATTTTCTAGATTTCATAGCCTGTTCATTCATTTTATACTCTTTTTCTTTAGTTTCCCTTGGCTGTTTATTTTCAGATATCCTGTCTTCAAGTTCACTATTTTTTCCTCTGCTTGATCAGTTCTGCTGTTGAGAGACTGTGATGGATTCTTCATTGTGTCAATTGGATTTCTGTGACCCTTGTAGGCTCTTAAGAGTCCTATCTTGGTAGTCTGGGGTGAGATCTGGGAGAATTTCTTAGAGACATTTTTTTCCTTTCTTTTACTTTCTCCCAAATAAATAGAATGTCCCTCTCCCTGGTGAGCTGTCTGGAACTGGAGAGGGGTGTGACAGACCTGAAGCCAGCACAGCATTGGGTCTTACCTAAGGCTCACGGTGACCGCTGCCTGGTTTCTGCTGATGTTTATTCAAAGCCCAAAGGTTCTCCAGTCAGCAGATGATGAATCTAGCCAGACTTATATTCTCTGCTTCAGGGCAATGAACTTCCTCTCAGCCTAAGGTGGGTCTATGAATGCCCTCTGGGAATAAGGGCTGAATCAAAAAACTTTGGAATGTATTTGGTGCTCTATTTTACTGCGAGCAAGTTGTCACCCAAGCTGCAAAACAACGTTTTTTCAACTCTTCCCTTTCCTTTACTCATGCAATGGAAGTCTTCTCTTGTGGTGATCACTGCTCCAGGCCTGTGGCAATTACTGCTTGGCTACTCCCGATATTCACTCAAGGTCCAAGGGCTCTTCAGACGGCTTGTGGTGAATGTTGCCAGGCCTGGCTCTCTTTCCTTAGGACATCAGGCTTCTCTCTGGCTCCAGGCAGGTCCAAAAATCGTGTTCAAAAGGTGAGACCTGGAATGGGGGACCCCAGGAGGCTGCTTGGTACTTTACCCCTCTGTGGTTGAGCTGGTACCTAAGGTGCAAGACAAAGTCACCCTTACTCTTTCTTTTCCTTTTAAAAGCAGGAGTATCTTCTCATGTCCCCCAGAGCTGGGAATGGAATGGTTAACACTTAAAGTCAGCACGACCCTGGGTCTCAGGCAAGGACAACAGTGAAAACTTCTGGGTACCACTAATGCTTATTCATGGCCCAAGGGCTTTTAGTAGGTGATGATTCTCCCCACGACTTGATTATTCCATTCAAGGCACCATGCTCCATTCTTGGCCAGTATGTGTCTAGAAATGTCAACTGGGAGCTGGGACCTGGAACAGGGGCCTAAGGACTCTGCCTGCTGCCCTATTCCACTGTGGCTGAATTGGTATGGTAGTTACAAAACAAAGTTCTCTTATTTCTTCCCTCTCCTTCTGAGCTGTGAGCTGCTGTCTGGGGTAAGGGGCATGGGAGATACAAGCACTCCCTTGGCTTCTCTAGCTAGTACCTTGCTAGGTCATGTGCACTCAAAATCCACTGGCTCCAAGCCCAGCATGACAAAAGGACTCGTCAGGAATTGCAGTCCTTGTGGCATAGACTGCCTTTCAAATTTATTTAGTACCCTAAAGCACTTTAGCCTGCAGAGTTGGTGCTAACCAGAACTTACTTTCTGACCATAGGATGGGTGGCTCCCTTCTGGCTACACCTACTTTAAATTCTCCCTCTGTGGGCACTGGCTGAATTCTCTCTCATGTTTCTTTCCTCTTGACAGGGCAGCAATGAATTCCAATACAAAGATCCACAATCACTATCCTGCATACACACAGATTCTCTTTCTGTATCACATGACCACCTTCAGGGGTATTGGGGACAGGCTGTGTCATCCATTCAAGACTGTCTTTCCTACACTCTCTTCAGTGCTTCTTTCTTTGCTTTGATGTTAAAACCAGATACTATGATTGCTCACCTCATTTTTGTTTCTTATCAAGGTTCTTTCTTGTGTGGAGAGCTGTTCAATTTGGTGTTTCTGCAGGGTAGGTGATCACTGGAGGCTTGTATTTGGCCATCTTGCTCTGCCTCCTCCTGTTTATTTAATTCTGGAAAGAACTCCTCTCTTTCACCTCACAAACAATAAAATAAATTATTCTATAAATATTCAGTAGGCTTTAAAAAATACAAATGGAGCCTTACTATGTTACTCAAGCTGGTCTTGAACTCCTGGCCTCAAGTGATTCTATTGCCTTAGTTGCCTGAGTAACTGGAATTACAAGCATGAGCCACCATGCCAGGCTATTTTTCTTTCTTGCTTATACTTCTTTATTATTTGTATTCCTTAAACTAAAGTATAATTTTGAACAGGCACAAAATTTATTTATTTGAAAATAAATCCAAGTTAATTTGATATAATTTTAAATAACTTTTAGAAGTATTACAATAAAAAAGTTAATTTACTTCATATGGTTTTACTTCTCAAAAAATTCCAGTTTTCAGCTTTAGAGATGAGACATAGCTTACCCAAGCTCACACAGGGAGTAAGTGGTAGCTGAGATCCAAATTACCTTGGGTGATGCATAGCATAAGCTGTAGTAATTCAACATGCCAATAACAGATGTTACCCTGAGGTGTATAAAGAATGTTCCTTTTAAAAAAATTTGGGGAAGAAATAAGGGACCAACATATGTTATTGGAGAGTATGATCACTTTTGGACTTTGAGATTTGCAATTTTCAGTAAAAGCTGAGTAGCTGCGTTATAGGGCTGGGGCTTTCAGTAAACAGTAGATCAAAAGAAAAAAGGAAAAGTTAGTGCATTTTATTTTTAAAAATATGTATAGAACTAAACTGCACTAGTAAAGGGACAATTTCGGAAACACAGCAAGTCAGCAGTGAAACTTAGATTAGAAACTGAAAGTTCATATTTGGGCCTTACCCGTGATTTATTTGCAAACCAAGACTCAGGAAGTGGGATTGGTATTTGAAGCATTTCCTTTTCTTCTTTATAACATTATTTACAAAACTGCAATGGCAAAATGTTCTTCAAAACCCAGTGAAATGTGGAGTTTGGCCAGTTTGCTTTTTATGGGCTAAGGATTTTACTGTGGTCTATATGTCATTGTGCTTTATTTATGAATCAATTTTTATAAGCTAAGTGCTCTTTTAATATTTTGTTAGTAATGAACTAAAATATTATTTGTTAAAATTACCAAAATAAATTGACTTTATTTCATGATTGCAATATTCTGGATTAAGTTTTACAATAAATAAATGCTTTCCTTAAGTGCCTGACAATGGCAGAGGCTAGATGAATTTGTTTTTGCAGGCACAGTGCTTCCTGAAAATAGGCCTACTGTTTCCAAGGACTTTAAGAAATAGTGACTGTTATAATACCTATTATATTGTGGAACAATTGCCAATATTTTGGAAATAGGGAGATTCAAAACAGTGTAGTGTGTCTACAATAAATTTAATGAAAACCATTCAGTACCTCTCCCTACTACATGGAAGTTCAATTGTAACATAGATATTAATTTTGATCATTATAAATCTATTCATAGCTTTTACCAGTATCAATCCTTCCAAATAATTTGTTAATTAGCATAAAGCTTTTGAAACTATTCCTTTGTTCTGAGTTTCATCACAGTCCTAAAGAGCAAGCCAAACATTAACTGCTGATATCAGCTAAATCTTTTTTTTTTTTAATTATCCTTTAAGTTCTGGGGTACATGTGCGGAAAGTGCAGCTTTGTTAACAAAGGTATACACGTGCCATGGTGATTTGCTGCATCCATCCCCCTGTCATCTTTTAATGCTATCTCTCCCCAATCCCCCTACCCTCTGCTATCCCTTCCCTAGTCCCCCAACCCCCAACAGGCTTTGGTATGTGATATTCTCTTCCCTGTGTCCATGTATTCTACCTGTTCAACACCCACTTATGAGTGAGAACATGTGGTGTTTGGTTTTCTATTCTTGTGTCAGTGGTATTGGCTAAATCTTTAGGGACTTAAATCCAGGGTATAAATGACACTTGAAATTAGCACTATTAATTAGTAAAGAGGAAACTTGTGCTTTTATTCTTTGGTTGAAAGGTAGTATTGGCTTATCTGTAGTTTAACTGACAACATTGTAATTTTAAACTTTGTATTAATAAGCTATTTTATGCACCGCAGTAGTAAAGGGACAAAATAAAACGTGTGTGAAATAAAATTTCCTTTGTGTTGTTATCAAAATTGCCAGAAACTTAAAACCTGGGAATAAGGCATAGATCACTAGCAATGAATTTTCATACAGACAAAAACAACGAAGCAATATATCATAATTTTTTTTTCTTTTTCAGTGCATACATGTTCTTATAAAATAAACACATTAGAATTTTACATAACTTGTTTTTTAATTTTCCACAAGCTGTCTGATTTTCATAATTTACTTACGTTTATGCTGGTAGGAAGTGTGCTTCCTGCAATTTTGTAGGAATTTGCCCTTCTCATATTTCAGACATGGTTATTTACTTTATTAGCTTTTCTGAGAACGTAGTCCTTAAAGTTGGCTTTTAAGATAACCATACCTTTTAAATCATATTATTAAAAGCTTATCATTTATTGAAATTATACACAGTAGGATACTTAAGCATATTTTTAACATATTAAAATATTATATTTTTGTCTGAGTTAGTAGGCATTTATCACCTTAATCTTTTTCCCTCCAATTTTCATACAATAAAATAATTATTTTAAAATGTTTTAATAACTGTTCTGAGATATAGCTTAACCTGTTTTATATTAAAATAATCTATTCAAGGACAGAATGCAGATACACATGTTTATCATGTATCCACATTCTCCTTATATTCAAATACTTGTTGGCTGACTGAATGAACAAATTAATTCCTGACTGACCTGATTTATTATATTCAGGTTTAAAATTAGTATATTTCACCTTTTGCAATTTTAATAACAATTTTATTAATTATAAAAGAATTCAGAAGAGATTGGATATTCATGGAAAAAATGAATGCATACTGAGTGAAAATATTTATACTTATAGAAAATTGTGTAACCATCTTCATAATGAAGGTTGCCATATTCGTTTGATTTTTCCTAAAATGTTTATTGACATTTATATAAGAGAATGATAGTATCAACCAGTCACTTTCTCTTGCCAGAACCTGAGATGCATCTCAGCACCCTGTATTTATTTTATTACATAAGCTTAGCTTCCACTTCTAGAGAATAGGTTTAACAATACCATCCTTTAAATATTTAAATATTTCTAATATTTGTTGACCTCCACATGCCCTAGTCCTAGTTTAAATTTCATTATTTCTCACTCAGAATATTAAAGGTCTTTGTCCTGTTCTCTCTTTCATTGGTCTTATCTTTCAATAAACCTGAATTCCATATCAGCATGACTTTTCAAAATAGATCTAACCTTTATTCACTTGCTTGAAATTCTTCATTCACACTCTAATACCCACAGAATATCTTACTTCCTTAACATTGTATGCAAGACCTTTATATACTTGCTCAGCCTTATCTTCCAGTATTCTCTACTTTCAAAAAATAATTTGCAGTTACCTGAACCCACTGTGTAATTTCATGTATCTATTCAATTTTCCCAATATCTAGGATTGTTTATCTTTTAATATATACCTGCAAGCTTGCTACTCATGGTTTAAAATTCAGTGCAAGTAGGATGTAGCTTCTGGGATCGTGAAAGGGGTAACTTGGCAAATTCTTCTCCAAGAGCAACAATGAAAAACCCCAAGTTCCCTATACCAATTGTTTCAGAATTCTGAAAATAAACCAAAGGCATAAAACAAATTGAAAAACCTGTATGCAGAAGTAGCTACTGAACCTTGGTAAGAACAACAGGATGCATTGTGCTTTAACTTACACCTGGAGAATTCATCAGGGTTCATCTACTCAGAAGTTCTGGGGAGAATATCCACACTCAGTGAGTAGCTGGAGATAATAATTTGAGAAAGTTATTGTCTCAGTTGATTAGTCTCTGATTCTGGGGCAAACAAGAGACCAGGCAAAAACTTAACAGAGAGGTTTAGGGAATGAGAGTGTCACGGAGGAATTTGAAGTTTCTGGTAATGTGGAAGGCTAAGTGCATATAGAAGGCTAAGTTTATGTGCAGGGCTGCACACATGCACAAGGCTGCAGGTATACTCGGGGAAGAATGAACAGTGTCCCAGTTAGTTACTTATATCTGCTGAACCATGAGAAACTCTATGAAAAGAAAATCAAAGTCCAAGTAGACATGTGAACTGCCTAAATTTTCAATGTGTGTCACAACCCATACAGATTTCCTTAGCCAATGGTGTAAGCCTTATTGGCTCATGATGTTTAAAGAAAAGTTTTGGCATTCTCTGGGTGGTCATTAAGTTCTCTTAAGAAATTGAATTTTAAAATATTGATAATTAATAAATAATGAAAAAACTTAACTAGCAACTTCAATGTTTGCACACCGGAGAAAAGACAGTGTCTATAGAACTGGTCCAGGCCAGTTACTAAAAAAACAAAGAAAACAAACAAAAGAAGCAATGGGTTTGAGTTGGGGAGGATATCTAGAATCCAGAGTTACTACAATAATTGAGTTAAGATATCCAACTGGCCAAGCACAGTGGCTCACACCTGTAATCCCAGCCCTTTGGGAGGCCAAGGTGGGTGGATCACCTGATGTCAGGAGTTGGAGACTAGCCTGGTCAACATGGTGAAACACTGTCTCTACTAAAATACAAAAATTAGCCTGTTATGGTGGTGAGTGCCTGTAATCCCAGCTATTCAGGAGGTTGAGTTGAGAGAATCTTTTGAACCAGGGAGGTGGAAGTTTCAGTGAGTTGAGATCTCACCACTGCACTCTTTCCTGGGAGACACAGAGAAACTATATCTCAATAAAAAAAAAAAAAAAAAAAAAAAAAAAAAAAGATATCTAATCTTGACCTAAAGTTATAAGACAGAGAAAAATCAAACTGTGGCCCATTTGAAGAGGGGGAAAAAAAAAAACCCATTAATAGACGCTATCCCTGTCTGTAAGTAAGCTACTATATTCAAAAGCAAAAGGAAATATGTTTAAAGAATTAAATGTACTTATAACACCAATGACTCAACATATAGAGAATATTAACAGAAAGATATAAACTATAAAAAAATCTGTTTGTAAACAAAAGTTACTGAAAATATTTTAGAAAGGGCTAGAAGTGCTCAACTGCACATTTGAGTGGGAAGAAGATTTAGTGAATGGGAAGATAGTTTATTCAAGATTATGCCAACTGAAGAATATAATAAATGATGAATAAAAAAATGAACAGATCCTGAGTGACCTGTGGAACACCATTAAATATATCATTATATGCATAATAAAAATCTCAGAAACAGAATAGAAACAAAAAAAACTGAAGAATTAATGACCAAAAATTTCACAAATTTGATGAAAAATTTTAACATATATGTCGATGAGGCTCAATATAATCCAAGTAGGATAAACTGAAAGAAGTCTACAGCTAGACCAATCACATTCAAGTTATCAAAAGCTAAACACAAAGATAAAATTTTGAATAAAACAGGAGAAATATGACCCAGCATATACAAGGAAGCTCGGTAAGTTTTACAGCTGACTTTTCAGCAGGAAAAAAGGGGTGACATAAGGCTACAGAATAACATATTCAAAATGATGGAAAATCACTGCCAGCTAACCAAAATAAAGAGATTCTCAGATAAAGACTGAGTAACTTTGTTTCTAACAGAATTGGCTTACCAAATATACTAAAGGGAGTTCTTCCCAATATTAAGAAGTAGCTCAAATCAACAAAAGAAACAAAGCATAAGTCAAGGTAATTCCATAAATATAAAAAATAGCATATAAATATATATAATCTACCTCTACTTGACTGCTTTAAAAGACAACTTCACAGGTAATATTTATAGCATTACATTGTTGGATTCATAACATATAAAAATGAATTTGAATCACAAGAGTAACAGAAAAGACAGGCAGAGAAGTGAGTGTATATTGAACCCAAGTGTCTATGTACTATCAAAATTATGTTAGTATTAATCATAAGTAGGTTGCTTTAAGATGTATTTTGCAATTTCCAGAACCACCCTAAGAAATGCTAAGAAAATAATAAAATAATAACTCAGAAAAGTAATAAAGCATTTATAATATACATTAAATATATCTGTGTTACAGAAAAGGAGATGACAAACGAACAAGAAAAGATATGAGACATATAGAAAACCAATAGAAGAGTGGAAATATAGATCTAGCTATCTCACTAATTATATTAGATATAAAATGATTAACCATTGCAATGAAAATGCAGGAATTGTCAAACTTGATTAAAAGGAAACAGAATTCAATATATGTTTTCTAGGAGACACATGTTAGAGTCAAATAAGTTAAAGAACAAAGACAATAATAAAAAGCCAAAAACAAATTAAGAAACAAATAGATTAAAATTAAAAGAATGAATAAAATATGTCATGCAAACGGTAACCACAACAGAGCTGGAGTAGTTTTACTAATACTAGAGAAAATAGACTTTAAGATAAAGAGGTGTTATTAGAAACAAAGAGAGATATTTTATAAGAAAAAAATGAGTCAGTTCGTCAGGAAAGTTTAAAACTTATAAAACCATTCACCTAACAAGAGAGCCCCAAAGAAGATGAAACGAAGATTGACAGAATTAAAGGGAGAAATAGACATTTTATCAATAGTAGTTACAGACATCAATACACCATTCTCAATGATTAATAGAACAACCAGTCAGAAAATGAGCCTGAATATGGAAGATTTGAAGAGCACTGTCCTACAACTAGACCAAATTTACATCTATTGAACAATTTACTCAATAATAGCAGAATATATTCTTCTCAATGCACATGAAATATTGTCAAAAGAGAGCACAGGCAAGACCATAAAGCAAGTCAAGAAATTTTAAAGAACTTAAATAAACTAAGCATATTCTTTGACTAAAATAGAATTAATTAAATGTAAATTAAACAGCAGAATGAAACCGAAAATGAATACCAGAAGAAAATTGGGAAAATCTATAAATATTTGGAAATTAAACAACACTTGCCATGTAACATCATTTTGAAAGTTAAATAAATATGTACATAAAATGTCTTGCAGATTTTCGGTACCCCAGTCGTTCTTTCATTTATTAATTAATTCTACCATCATTTATTTAGTGTCCATTTTTTTTTGCCTGATATTGTGCTAAGAATTGGAAATACAGTGAAATAAAAATAGATAACAGTGCCCAATATAATAAATCTTACATTATAATGGAAAAATAGTACAATTACATCCAAAATTGAATTCTTACAAGTAGTATTGTATTAGTCTGTTTTCACACTGCTGATAAAGACATACCTGAGACTGGGTAACTTAGAAATAAAAAGAGGTTTAATGGACTCACAGTTCCATGTGGCTGAGGAGGCCTCTCAATTATGCCAAAAGGCAAAAGGCACATCTTACATAGTGGCAGGAAGGAGAGAAATGACAACCAAGTGAAAAGATTTCCCCTTTTAGAACCGTCAGATTTCATAAGACTTATTCACTACCATGAGAACAGTATGGGGGAAGCCACTCCCATGATTCAATTATCTCCCACCAGGACCCTCTCACAAGAAGTGGGAATTATGGGAGCTACAATTCAAGATGGGATTTGAGTGAGGACATAGCCAAACCATCTAATTTCTCCTGTGACTCCTCCCAAATCTCATGTCCTCACATTTCAAAAGCAATCACACCTTTTCAACAGTCCCCCAAAGTCTTAACTCATTTCAGTATTAACTCAAAAGTTTACAGTCCAAAGTCTCATTTGAGACAAGGCAAGTACCTCCACCATGTACTAATTTTCTTTCTTTTAGGTATATGTCTAGTAGTGGAACTGCTGAATCATATGGTAGCTATATTTTTAGTTTTTGAGGAAACTCCAAACTCTTCTCCATAGTAATTTTACTAGTTTACATTTCCATTAACAGTGTATAAAGGTCCCCTTTTCTCCAAATCCTTGCCAGCATTTGTTATTACCTGTTTTTGGTATATAAGTCATTTTAACCACATTGATATGATATTTCATTGCTGTTTTGATTTGAATTTCTCAGATAATCAATGATGTTTGCCATCCTTTCATCTATCTGTTTGCCATTTGTATGTCTCCTTTTGAGAAATGTCTATTCAAATCTTTATCCAATTTTTAAATCAAATTATTAGATGTTTTTCTATAGTTAGTTTGAGCTACTTATATATTTTGGTCATTAATCCCTTGTGAGATGAATAGTTTGAAAATATATTTTTACCATTCTGTGGTTTTTCTCTTCACTTTGTTAATTGTTTTCTTTTCTGTGCAGAAGCTTATTAACTTGATGTGATCTCATTTGTCCATTTTTGCTTTGTTTGCTTTTGCTAGCACAGACATTTAGTCAAAAATTTTTTTCTAGACCAATACCCTGGAGAGTTTCCCAATGTTTTCTTGTAGTAGTTTTATAGTTTCATGTCTTAAATTTAAATCTTTAATTCATTTTGATTTGATTTTTGTATATAGTGAGAGGGAGGGATCTATTTTCATTCTTCTGCCTATGAATCTCCAGTTTTTCCAGTATCATTTATTTTCCCCAATGTATGGTTTTGTCAACTTTGTTGAAAGTGAGTTCACTCCAGGTGTGTGGATTTGTTTCTGAGTTTTATGTTCTGTTTCATTGATCCTTAGATCAAAGTGTGTTTTTACTCCACTGCTATTCTGTTTTGATTACTATAGCTATATGACATAACTTGAAGTCAGATAATGTGATTCTTCCAGTTTTGTTCCTTTTACTCAAGATAACATTAGTTATTCTGGGTCTTTTGTGGTTCCAATAATAATAATAATATATTATTTTTATATAAGTATATTATATAAAAATAATATATTGTATATATAAGTATAAATATATATACTTATATATAAATAATAAATAATTATATAAAATGATAAATAATAAATAATAAAAAATAATAATTATATTATAAAAATAAATAATAATAAATAAATAATTATATAAATAATAATTTAATAAATAATAATATATTATTTTTATATAATTATATTATTTTTATATAAGTATATTATATAAAATATATAATATATTATTTTTATATAAGTGTATTATATAAAATATAATATAAATACATGTATTTATATTATATTATATATAATATAATTATATTTATGAAGTATATATATTATATTATATAAAGTATATAATATAATATAAGTATATTATATAAAATATATAATATATTATTTTTACATAAGTATATTATATAAAATATAGTATACTTATATAAAATATAATATATAAAAATAATATATTTATATAAAAATAATATATTATTATTTATTAAATTATTATTTATGTAATATTATTATTTATATAATTATTCATTTATTATTATTTATTTTATAATAATATAATTTATTATTATTTAGTATTTATTATTTATCATTTTATATAATTATTTATTATTTATATATAATTACTATTTATTATTATTAATATAATTTATATATTATTATTTATATAATGATTTATTTGTTATTATTTATTAAAAATAAATATATTATATAAATATATTGTATTTTATATAATATATTTATATAAAAATAAATATATTATTACTATTGGAACCACAAAATATTATTTATTATATATTATAAATATATAATAAATAAATATATTTATTTATTTATTTCTGTGAAGAATGTCGTTAATATTTCTATAGGGATTGCTTTGAATCTGTAGATTGCTTTGGGCAGGATAGACTTTTTTTTTTTTCCATTTATTTATTTCATTGCATTTTAGGTTTTGGGGTACATGTGAGGAACATGCAAAATTGTTGCATAGGTACACACGTGGCAGTGTGATTTGCTGCCTTCCTCCCCATCACCTACATCTGGCATTCCTCCCCTTGCTATCTCTCCCCAGCTCCCCACCCCCCACCATCCCTCCCCATCTCCCCTCAACTGACCCCAGTGTGTAGTGCTCCCCTCCCTGTGTCCATGTGTTCTCATTGTTCTACACCCACCTATCAGTGAGAACATGCGGTGTTTGATCTTCTGCTCTTCTGTCAGTTTGCTGAGAATGATGGTTTCCAGGTTCATCCAAGGATAGACTTTTAACAATATTGATTCTTCCAATTCATGAACCATCTTTTCATTTTTTGGTATCCTATTCAAATTCACATCAGTGTTTTATAATTTCTATTATACAGACCTTTCACTTCCTTAGTTAAGTTTTTCTTCTGGATACTTAATTTTATTTATTTATGGCTATTGTAAATGGGATTACTTTTTTTTTTAAATTGTTCACTGTTGGCATATAGAAATGCTACTGATCTTTATGTCAATTTTGTATCATGCAACTTTACTGAAATTTTTAATTCTAAAAGAATTTTTTGTGTGTGTGTGGAGTCTTTAGGTTTTCCCAAAACAAGAACCTTTTGAATTCTGCATTACCATTTTGGATGTCTTTTACTTCTTTCTCTTGTCTGATTGCTCTAGCTGGGACTTCCTTTAATATATTTAGTAATAGTGGTGAAAGAGGGCAGCCTTGTTGTGTTTCCAATCTTGGAGAAAAGACTTCTTTTCCCTCTTCAGTATGATACTAACTCTGGATTTGTCATAGATAGCTTGTACTGTTGAGGTATGTTTCTTTTTCAAACAGCTTTTTAAGAGTTTTTGTCATGAAAATATATTGAATCTTCTAATGCTTTTTTAGCATCAATTGAAATGATTATATGGGTTTTGTCATTTATTCTGCTGATATGGTGTATCACATCGATTGTTGTGCATATGTTGAACTATCCTTGTATCCCAGGCCTAAATCCCACTTGGTATGATGAATGACCTTTGTAATGTGTTGTTGAATTTCATTTGCTAGTATTTCGTTGAGAATTTTTGCATCCATATTTATCAAGGTTATTGGTCTATTGGGTTCTCTCTCTCTCTCTCTCTCTTTAACGTGTTTTTGTCTGATTTTGTATCAGGGCAATTTTTTTTTTTTTTTTTTTTTTTTGAGACGGACTCTTGCTCTGTATCCCAGGCTGGAGTGCAGTGGTGCGATCTCAGCTGACTGCCACCTGCACCTTCAAGGTTCAAGCGATTTTCCTGCCTCAGTCTCCTGAGTAGCTGGGACTACAGGTGCATGCCACCAGGCCTAGCTAATTTTTGTAGTTTTTAATAGAGACGGGGTTTCACCACGGTGGCCAAGATGGTCTCGATCTCCTGACCTCATAATCTACCCGCCTTGTCCTCCCAAAGTGCTGGGATTACAGGCCTGTGTCATTGTGCCCCACCTGGCCTTTTAGAATTAGTTTGAAACAGTTCCTCTTTTTAAGAAAAGTTTGACTAAAATTGGTATTAGTGCTTCTATATGTTTGGTAGAATTCAGTAGTGTAGTGAAGCCATTAAATCACAAGATTTCCTTTACTAGGATACTTTTTATTATCACTTCAATCTTGTTATTTGTTACTGGTTTTTTCAGGTTTCAAATTTCTTAATTGTTTAATCTTGATAGGGTACATGTGTCTAGGAATTTGTCCATTTCTCCTAAATATTCCAATTTATTGGCATAGATTTGCTCATAGTAGCCACAAATAATCCTTTGAATTTCTGCAATATCAGCTTTAATGTTTCTTTTTTCATTTCTTGTTTTATTTATTTGAATCTTCTCTTTTTTTTTTTCTTAGTCTGGCTATAGGTTTGTTGATTTTGTTTGGGTTGTCATCAAAATATTTGTTTCATTGACTTTTCACATTATTTTTATTTCAATTTTATTTATTTCTACTCTGATCTTTATTATTTCTTTTCTTTGACTAATTTTGGGTTCAGTTTGATCTCCCTTTTCTAGTTATTTAAGATCAGTGTTAGGTTGTTTATTTGAAGTTTTTATTCTTTTTTTGATATAGGCACTTATAGCTATATGCTTCCCTCTTAGTACTGCTTTTGCTGTATCCCATAGGTTTTGATATGTTGTGTTTTTTTTTTTTTTTTTTTTTTTTTTTTTTTTTTTTTTTTTTTTTTTTTTTTTTTTTTCAAGAAAAACTTTTCAATTTTCTTCTTAATTTTTTCATCGATCCAACGGTCATTCAGGACTATAATGTTTAATTTTCTTGTGTTAGTATAGTTTACAAATTTATTTTGTTGTGGATTTCTAGTTTTATTCCATTGTAGTTAGAGAAAATACTTTATATTATTTAAATTTTTGAAATGTTTTAAGCCTTGTTTAGTAAACTAACATATGGTCTATCCTTGAGGATGATTTTCCTGCTGGTTAAAAGAATGTATATTATGATCTGGATAAAATGTCCTGTAAATATCTCTTAGATTTATTTGGCCCATAGTGCAAAATAAGTCTGATGTTTCTTTGTTGATTTTCTGTCTGAAAGATCTGTTCAATGCTGAAAGCGGGGTATTGACATCTCTGACTATAATTGTATTGGAGCCTGTCTCTCTCTTTTACTCTAAAAATACTTTATATATTTAGGTGCTCCAGTGTTGGGTGCCTATGTATTTTAAAATTGTTATGTAGTCTTCCTGAATTTACCTCTTTATCATTATATAGTGATCTTCCTTGTCTCTTTTTATAGTTTTTAATCTTAAAACCATTTTTTTTCCTGCTACAAGTATAGCTATTTCTGCTCATTTTTAGTTTCCACTGGCATGGAGTATTTTTTCCATCCCTTTATTTTCTGTCTGTTTCTTCATAAGTGAAGTGTGTTTTTTGTAGGCAACTGATGATTTTTTAAATCTAATCAGTCATTATATATCTTTTGGTTGAAGAGTTTAGTCCATTCAATGTTAGTAAGAATTTACTTTTGCTATTTTGTTATTTGTTTTCTCATTATTTTGTGGGCTTCCTTCCTTCTTTCCTATCTTGTTTTTGTGAAGGTAGTTTTCTTTGCGGTATGTTTTAGCTTTTTTTATTTTATTTTACATTTATTTATTTGTGTGTGTGTGTGTGTGTGTGTGTGTGTGTGTGTGTGTGTGTGTATTTATTGTAGGTTTTTTGGTTTGAGTTTTCCGGGAGACTTTTAACACAGGTTATAACATTAACCCATTATTTTAAAGTGATGATAACACTGATTGCAAAAATCAAACAAATTAATGAATAAAGAAAAAAGACAACTAATAAAACTCTACAATTTAACTTAATCTGCACATTTTTAAACTTTTTCTATTTATATCTCCTACTGTCTATGCATTAAAAAGTTATAGTTATTATTTTTGAGGGTTTCGTCTTTCAGCCTTTCTACTTTCTACATTCAATGTTATTATTAGTGAGTAAGAATTTACTTTTGCTATTTCGTTATTTGTTTTCTCATTATTTTGTGGGCTTCCTTCCTTCTTTACTGTCTTGTTTTTGTGAAGGTAATTTTCTCTTGTGGTATGTTTTAATGTTTAAAAGAAATTAAAACATACCACAAGAGAAAACTACCTTCACTTTTAAAAATTTCAATAGTTTTGGGGTACAGGTGTTTTGGTTACATGGATTCATTTCATTTTATTTTGTTTTTGTGTATACATATTGTAGGTTTTTGGTTTGAGTTTTCTAGGAGATCTGAGTAGTTTTCACACCACAGTTACAATGGTATAATAATCTATGTTTTTTCTGTGTACTTACTATTACCAGTGAGTTTTGTACCTTCAGATGATTTGTTTATGGCCATTAATGTTCTTTTACTTCTGATTAAAGTACTCCTTTTAGCATTTTTTGTAGGACAGATTAGTGTTGATGAAATGCCTCAACTTTTGTTTTTCAGAAAAATTCTTTATTTCTCCTCCATTTTTACAGGATATTTGCCCAGATATACTATTCCAGGGTAAAATGGTTTTTTTTTTCTTCATCACTTTAAAAAATTTCCATAGCTTTAGGGTACAGGTTGTTTTGGTTACATGGATAAGCTCTTTAGTGGTGATTTCTGAGATTTTAGTGCACCTATCACCTGAGAATTGTCCATGGTATCCAATATGTAATCTTTTATCCCTCATCTTTACCCAACCTTCCCTGTCAAGTTCCCATAGTTCAACATATTATTCTTATGTCTCTGTGCACTCATAGCTTCTCTCTCATTTATAAGTGAGAACAGATATCTGGTTTTCTTTCACTTTAAATATGTTATACCAGTCTCTCTTAGCCTGTAAGATTTCCACTGAAGGGTCTGCAGTCAGATGTATTGGGGTTCCATTGTATGTTATTTCATTTTATTTCTTGCTGCTTTTAGAATCTTTTATTTACCCTTTACTTTTGGGAGTTTGATTGACAAACACCTTGAGGTAGTCTTCCTTGGGTTAAATCTATTGGCTTTTTTATAGCATTCTTGTACCTGGATATTGATATCTTTCCCTCGGTTTGGGAAGCTGTTTGTTATTTTATTCCTTTGAACAAACTTTCTAACCCTATCTTTTTCTCTACCTTTTCTTTAAAGCTAATATTTCTAAGATCTACCTTTTTGAGGTATTTTCTAGATCCAGTTGCTGTGCTTCATTGTTTTTTATTCTTTTTTTTCTTTTGTCTCCTCTGACTGTGTATTTTCAAATAGCTGGTCTTCAGGCTTTCTAATTCTTTCTTCTGCTAGATCGATTTTGTTAGTAAGAGACCCTTATGCATTCTTCAGTATGCCATTTTTATTTTTTAACTCTAGAATTTCTGCTGTATTCCTTTTAATTATTTCAATCTCTTTGTTAGATTTATCTGATGGAATTCTGGATCCCTTCCCTAAATTATCTAGAAATTTTTGGTGTTTTCTCAAAACAGCTATTTTGAATTCTCTCTCAGAAAGGTCACATAGCTCTGTTTCTCCAGGATTGATCCCTAGTGTCTTACTTAGTTTATTTGGTGAGATCATGTTTTTCTGGTTTATGTTGATTCTTGCAGATGTTCTTCAGTATCTGTGCATTGAAGAGTTAGACATTTATTTCAGAGTTCTCAGTCTCAGTTTGCTTGTATCTGTCCTTCTTGGGAATACTGTCCAGATATTTGAAAGGACTTGAGTATTATGATCTAAACTGTATCTGCTTTAGAGGGAACCCCAAGCCCAGTAATGCTGTCAGTCTTGCAGACTAATGGAAGTACTGCCTTGATGGTCTTGGACAAGACCTTGTAGAATTCTCTGGAGTACCAGGCAAAGACTCGTTATTTTCCTTTACTTTATCCCAAACAAACATAGCCTGTCTCTCTGTTGTGAACAACCTGGAGCTAGGTTGGTGCTTATGCTTAAGCACCCCTGTGGCCACCACTACCAAGAATGCTGGGTCAGATCTGAAGCCAGCACAGCACTGAGTCTTGCCCAAGACCTCTCCTAACAATGGCTATGGCCTATGCTCACTCAAGTCCCTGGGGCTCTACAATCAGTAGGTGGGCAAGCCAGCCAAGCCAGTATCCTTCTGTTCAGGGTAGCAAGTTACCCTAGGGCCCAGGCATGTCTAGATGTGTGTTTCAGGAACTGAGGACTAGAATAAAACACCACAGACATCTACCTTGGACTCTTGGGCTACAGCTGAGCTTGCATTCAAACCACAACCTACAGTCTTTCCTATTCCTCCTTCACCTTTACAAAGGCAAAGGAGACTCATCCCATGACCTCTGCCACCACAGGCCCACAGGGAGTACTACCAGACTACTGCTGATGTCCCCTTAATGCCCAAGGGCTCTTCATTCAGATTGTGGTGAATACTGCCTGGCCTGAGACACCCTTTAAAGCAGTGGACTCTCCTTTGGTTCAGGGCAGGTCCAGAAATGGCAACCAAGAGCCAAATCCTGGAACTGCAGACCTCCAGAATCCGCTTGGTGCTCTGTTCCCCTGTGGCAGTGCTGGTACCTAAGGTGCAAGACAAAGTCCCCTTTATTTTTCCATTTTTCTCAAGTGGAGGGAATCTCTTTCTGTAGCCACCACAGTCAGGAGTGTGCTGAGTCTCACCTGAAGATAAAAAGTCTCAGAGTCTCAACCAAGGTCCTTGACATATTACCTGAGTATCACTGCTGCTTATTCAGGACCCAAGGGCTCTTCAGGTAGCAGGTTAATCCTTCAAAGAATGGGACCTTCTCCTCAAAGTGGCAGGTTCCTTTCTGGCATGTGATGTGTCTAGAAATGTCATCCAGGAGCTAGGATTTGCATAGGGAGTCTCATGACTCTGACCAGTGCCCTATTCTTTTGTGGTTGAGTTGCTATCCAAGATATAAGACAAAAATCCTCCTCACTGCTCTCTATCTTCTCAAGTAGAGAGAAAGTGCCTCATCTGGAGTTGTGAGCTGTGCTGCCTGGGATTAGGGGTGGAGTGATGCCAGCACTCAGCCATTCTTCTTGTCTCAGTAGGTTGCACATCTCCCCGGTGCACTGTATCTGGGCCAATTTCAACACTAGAACTCACTTAGAAGTTGCCATCCTTGTGGCCTAGACTTCCTTTCAAGTTTATTTGTAGCTGCAGAGCTCCTTAGGTGGCACTGGGAGGCTTGCAGGAACTCAAATTCAGACTCCTGGGATCAGTGATTTTTCCTCTGTCTAGAGCTTGTTTAAATGCACCCTCTGTGGGTGGATGTCTGCTGAGTTTGTTTCGGTTTTGTTTTCTGTTATAATAGAGCATCGCTGGGTTTAATGACTCAAAATTGCTGCCATTTCCCTCTCCCCATATCACAGCAATGCTCTCTCTCCACATCGTGCCACTGCTGCCAGGATGTGGGTGAGGAGCGGCATCAGTGAGTCAAGATTGTTTTTCTTACCTCTTCAGTGCTTCTTTCTTTAAGGCTAATTATTCTTAGATTTACCTTTTTGAGGTATTTTCTAGATCCAGTTGCTGTACTTCATTTTCTTTATTCTTTTTTTTCTATTTTGTCTCCTCTGTGGTGGATGTCTGCTGAGTTTGAGAAGACATTGGCCCAGATACAGCGCACCGGGGGGATGTGCACAGTGGTACCTACTGTGATTGCTTATCTAATTTTTGGATTTTGTAAAGATGCTTTTTTTTGTGTGTGTAGACAGTTGCTAAATTGGTGCCCTTGTTGTGGGAACAATTGGTAGAGCCTTCTATTCCACCATCTTCCTTCACTCCAAGTCTCTATGTTCATTTTCTATTTTGAAAATTCACTGAATTTGCTTATTAGCTCTTCGGACAGTTTATTGGTAGCATTTTTAGTGATTTTTATATATAAGATGATAATATCTGCAAACAGGAAAAATTTATTTCTTCCTTTCTAATCTGGATGTCTTTTATTTCTTTCTAATGCCAAATTTTTCTGACTAGCACTTTAAGTACTATGCTTGAAGTTGCAATGTTGAGAATCCTTGTTGTGTTTCAGACCCTATGTACTCAATGATGAAAAGTAGAAAGTTTTCTTTCTGCTTTTGAATGCAATATGAGCTGTGGATTTGTCATATAAGAACTTCATTTTGTTGAGATTAACTTCTATACTTAATTTTTAAGAGTTTTTATCATGAAAAAATGTTGAACTTTGTTAAATGCTTTTTTGGCATCTATTGAAATAACTGTGCAATTTTTTGTGCTTCATTCTATTAATGTGGCTTATCACATTTATAAATTTGCATTTGTTAAACTATGCTTGCATGCCTCGGATAAATCCCACTCAATCATGTTGAGTGATCTTTTTAATGGGCTGTTGGATTCTATTTGATTTTTACCTTTGTTATACCCCTCTCTGTCCTAGGTGTCACAATAAAGCCAATCTTGTAAAATGAGTTCGTCAGTATTTCAAAAGGGCTTGAGAAGCATTAATATTAGCTATTCTATAAATGTTTGGTAAAAGTTTGCAGTTAAGCCATCAGGTCCCGGGCTCTCCTTTGATGAAATCTTTTTTGTTATTAATTCACTCTCCTTACTTCTTATTGACATGTTTAGCTTTTGTTTCTTTTTGGTCCAAACGTGACAGATAGTATGTGGCTAGAAATTAACCCTTTTTCTCTAGGTTATCAAATTTGTTGGTATATTACTGTCCATAGTAGTCTTTTTAAATATTTTACATTTTGGGGGTACTAGCTGTCATGTATTCTCTTTATTTCTGCTTATATTTATTTGAGTTTTTTGTCTGGATTTCTAAGTTAGTGTAGATAAAGTTTTGTCAGTTTTATATTTTCCAAAAAAACTGAGTTATGTTAATCTTTCTTATTGTTTTTCTAGTCTTCATTTCACCTATTTTTGCTATAATCTTTATTATTTTCTTTCTTTAACTGACTTTGAGCTTAGTTTTTTCTTCATTTACTAGTCTCTGAGGTGAAATGTTAAGTTGTATATTTGGGAACTTTCTTCTTTTTTGTTGTAGACATTTATTGCTATAAATTTCCCTCTTAAAAGTGCTTTTATTGCATCCCATAAGCTTTTGTATGTTGGGTTTCCATTCTTATTTGTCTCAAGATGCTTTTTAATTTCCTTTTTAGCTTCTTCTTTGATCAGTTGGCTCTTCAGGAGCATATTGTTTCATTTCCATGAATTTGTAAATTTTTAAAAATTTGTTCTATTATAAATTTATAGCTTCATACCATTCTGGCCAGAAAACATACTTGTCATAATTTCATTTGTCTTGAATTTTTTAAGACTCGTTTTGTGATCTAACATATAATATATTCTGGTGAACATTCTGTGTTTTGGGTAAAGAATGTGTATTCCGGTGCTGCTGAATGAAATATTTTGTACATAGCTCTTAGGTAAATTTAGTCTAAAGTGTAGTTGTCTACCTCTCTTTTCAGGTTGATTTACATATTTATATATTTAGGTGCTCTGATGTTGGGTGCATATGTATATATATACATATATGTATATATGTATCTATGTGTATGTATATATATATATATATATATATACATACACATATAATTGTTATATCCTTTTGGTGAGTATATACTTTATCATTATATAAAGATCTTTTCTGTATTATTTTATAGTTTTTGACCTAAATATATCAGTCAATTTAATCTAGAGTATCTATAATTGTAGCTTCTTCTACTCTATTATGGTTGCCATTCTGCATGAAATATCTTTTACCATCTTTTCACTTTCAGAATATGTGTATCCTTTCAAACCAAGTAAGTCTTTTATAGGCATCATATTGTTGGGTCTTTTTTTTATTGTACTTTAGGTTCTGGGATACATGTGCAGATCATGCAGGATTGTTGCATAGGTATACACACGGCAATGTGGTCTTCTGCCTCCATTCCACTGTCACCTACATCTGGCATTTCTCCCCATGTTATCCCTCCCTGAAATACAGCCACTTTATTTACTTTGGTTAGAGAACTTAATCCATTTACATTTAAGGTAATTATTGACTGGTAAGAACTTCCTAATGACATTTTGTTAATTGCATTCTGATTGTTTCATAGATTTATTATTTCTTTCTTTCTCTCTTGCTGTCTTCATTTGTAAATAAATATTTGTTTTCTAGTGGTATGCATTGATTCTTTCTTATCTTTTGTGTATCTACTATAGATTTTTGCACTGTAGTTACTATGAGTCTTATCACAGATTTCTAACAGCTAAACAGGATATTTAAAACTGATAACATTTTAACACTGATTACATTAAAAAACTGACTTTTACTTCACCTTACCCACATTTAACGTTTCTGATGCCACAATCTCTTTCTTTTTATATTGCATCATCCTTAACAAGTTATTAGAGCTATAACTTTATATTTTTGTCTTTTAATCTTCATATTAAAGATATAAATGTAATAAAGTATTTTGAATTTGACAGCATATTTTTATCAGAGAGTTTTATACTTTCATATGTTTTTGTGTTACTATTTAGCATCCTTTACTTCAGTTTAAAAAACTCCCTTTGGCATTTCTTGTAAGACAGCTCTGGTGGTGATGAACTCTCAACTTTTGTTTGTCTGGAAGTTCTTTTTTTCCTCTTTTATTTCTGAATAATAGCTTCACTGGGTACAGTATTCTTTGCTGGTTACAGAAAGTTGTTTTTCTTTAGTACTTTCAATGTATCTCCCACTCTTTCTTGGCCTGTGAAATCTTTGCTGAGAAATCTGCTATTGGCCCTATGGTGATGCCATCAGATGTTAGTTACTTTGCTTCCTTGCTCTTGATGGCTTCAGGATTATCTTCTTATGCATGCTTTTTACAGTTTGTTTAAAATATTTCTCAGTGTAGTCTTGTTTTGATTGAATCTATTAGATACTTCTGCCCTTCTTATATCTGAACATTTGTATGTTTTTTCATATTAAAAAAATTTTCTGCCATTATTTATTTAAATAGCCTTTCTACTCTTTTTATTTTTTTCTTATCCTTTTGAATTAGTATTTCTTGATAATTTATTCTTTTGATACTGACCTTTAAATCCTGCAGACATCTTTTCTTAAAATTTGTTTTTTCTTTCTAAGTATATATTTTTAAATAACCTGTTTTCAAGTTCAGATCCTTTCTTCACTTTTTATCAGTTCTACTGTTGTTGCTATTTCTTTTTCTATTTTGTTCATTGTACTTTTCAGTTCCAGAATTTCTATTTGATTAAAAAAATAATTTTAATTTCTTATTCAATTTAATGTTGGTCGTTCATTATTTTTCTTACTTCATTATCTGTATTTTCTTAATATTTGTTGGACTTTCTTGAAACAATTATTTTGAATTTTTATTCAGCAGTTTGTGTATCTCCATTTCTACTGGGAGATTATTATGGGTTTTTTTTTTTTGGTGGTATTAGTATCCTTGGTTTGTCAAGTATCATGTTGCCTTACACTGATCTTGGCACATATGAAGATACAGAGATTTATTCTGCTCTTTGCAGACTTTTTTTTTTTTTTTTTTTTGGTGGGAGAGACCTTTACCAGTTACCGTCTCTAGAGATTAATGACAAATCATTTGGTGTGGTTCAGGGCTGGCTTGCTAATGGAGTCCTTAGGCAAACTGGCTTAGCAGATGGATAATCAGATATAAATACCTGGTGTCTGGGTCCTGAAGTATAGATTCACTGGTATGGACTTTTTAATTGGGTTTGTGGGAATAGGCATAAATATTGGGTCCATAAAGGCAGGTTTGGACCCAATTTACAGGGCCTGAACTGGCACTGGCAATGAGCTTGGTGCTTAAAGCCACTTGAATAAGCCGAAAACCTGAGTCCACAAGACCTGCCCTGGACCCTGGTTTGCCAGGGTGGTCTAGGAGCCTCAGTCGACGGGTTCTAATGTGGCACTAGTGTGTATTTGGTGAGTTTGGTCTTTAGGTAAGATAGAACAGGCTTGGGCCCTGGGGTCCTCTGGAGCCTAGACCCATGGGCACTGGCCTCATGCCTGAAGTTAATTTGGGTTGGAACTAGTTCAAAGACTGGGTATGTGAGTCTTGACACGGAGCCTATGATTGCAGGTGTTGAACTTGTGCCTGGAGCCATTGGGGCTGTCCTGGAACCTATAGCCTTGGGGACCAGCCTGGAGCATATGTCAGCTAGAACCCTACTGGATACTGGGTGTGCATGTGTAGGCCTAGAGATTATGTCTGGGAAGGCTGACCTGAATTCTGATGCCTTGGAGACAATATTTGAATATGCACACATAAGAACAGTCCTGAACCCTAGGTCTAATTGTCAAGTGCTGATGTCTACAGTTATAGGCCTGAACCCTAAGTCTGCTGGAGCAGGCTAGGAGTTCCAGGAGCCAGCCTAGAGTGTGAGACTATATGGATCCATCTGGTAGTTTACAGGCCTGGAGCCTGTGTCTTCATATGCCTGTCTGATTTTTGAAAACAGAGGTAGAATTTGTTTCTGAGGTGGGCTTAAGACTGAAGGGAATGGGCTAGCCTTTTGAGTGGGATTTGAGTGTATATCCACAGGGGTTGGACTGGAAGTTGGGTGTATAGGTGCTGGTTTGATGACCAGGGCTACAAGAATTGATTTCTTGCTAGGACAGGCTTAAAGGCTGGGACCAGGCTGGTGCTGGGGTGATTCAGAGTCAGTGGCTACCTGGCAGTAAAGACAATATAGGTTTTAGGGTTTCTGTGGCCACCTGAGTGCTGAGTGTAGCCTAGAGCCTGGGACCATTGACGTCAGCACTGCAGTGGGACCACCTGAAGACTGAATCTGTGACACAGTCCTGGAGCTGGGGCAGGTCTGGATTCATAGCCCATTGGTACTGGTCTGGAGTCTGGGGCTATGGAGACCTGCCTGACATTGAGTTTTATTAGGGAAGGCCAGTTTTGGGATCCGAGGCAATGTCCATTAATATCTTCCCTCTCCTTTGCTCACTAAGAGGCAATTTCTGCTCATGCTATGTGTCCTGCAATTGGATGAGGGGCAATAGAGATAGAACACACTATGTACTCTTATTCTTACCCTCTTCAATCTTATTTATTATATCTGTGCTTCACTCAGGTGCTGTAATCTATCACTTTGTTTCCTTTGTGTTTGTGAAGGTATTTTTGTGCATGAATAGTTGTTCAAATTGATGTTTCTGAGGGAGGACATGGGGTGAAGAGTCCTATTCCATCATCTTGCTGATGAAATTCATTGATACTATTTTTTTAATTTTCAAAAACAAGTTTAACTTTTTTAACAGCCACAGTTATTTTAATATCAATTAAATACAAAAGTATCAGCATTTTGTATGATATCAAGATCACACTATTTTATCAAGTTAGGAAAGATACATAGAAAGAGTATTAGTGGTTTATATTTTCATGAATTCCAGAGGAACCACTGTCATTGTATATAAGGCTGGTGTTCCTAGACTCAGGTAATCTAGGTAAATCCTGTAATATCTCTTCCAATCCTCTCTCTTAGGTATGTATCAGATTTGTTCTTATGCCTGAGTCTAAAAAGTACTGATTTATTTGGCTTTGTGATTCTCCTTAGTACATTTGGAAATAATGTTAAATAACATTTTACTTTGCTTATCGTTTGTAGACTGTC
The DNA here is from genome assembly GCF_001604975.1 of Cebus imitator. Lineage (NCBI taxonomy): Eukaryota > Metazoa > Chordata > Mammalia > Primates > Cebidae > Cebus > Cebus imitator. The sequence continues at coordinate 3,262,223 of NW_016107486.1, read as the reverse complement.
ATAGGCTTTCTAATGAGCTACCTTTTGTTTGTGTTATAGGCAGGATTTGGGAAATAAAGAAGTCTGACGAATCTGAGATTGCTTCTCCTTGCAATATTTTCTACTATGTTTATACTGTAAATTATAGGATAGCTTTCCAAAATTTAGCAAAAAATGTTACAGGCTGAGCATTCCTAATCTGAAAACTAAAAATGCAAACTGCACCCAATTCCAAAACTTTCTGAGTGCTAACCTAACGTCATTGCTTTCTGATGTTTCAATACATACACCTTGTTTCCTACATAAAATTATTTTTAAATATTTTATAAAATTACCTTCAGGCTATGGGTATGAGATGGATATAAAACACAAATGAATTTTGTGTTTACACTTGGATCACATCCAGAAATGTGTCATTATGTAAACAAAAACATTGTAAAATTAAAAAAAAAAATCAGAATTTTGAAACATTTCTGGTTCCAAGGATTTCAGACATGGGAAACTCAACCTTCTTTTTGAATCTATCTATGGTTTTCCTCACTTTTAAGTCTCTAAAGTAATCACCATGCCTTTGTAGCGTTCAGTGCATGTTCTCGCACCTTTTCTACCTCCAGTTTTATGAAAATACTGGGGGAAAGCAGAGATTACTGTAGTCTTTACCCAGATTAGGTAGAGTTTCAAGAAGATTAAATGACAGAGTTAGACAGTTTGAAAATAATAGCATACTAGTTTAAAGTATTTGGCTTTTCAGCTACACACATATAGACTTGAATTATAGCCTCATCTTTTATAGGCTATGTAGTCTACCAGCAAATTATTTAAGATCTAAGTGTCCTTTGTTGTTTCAATAGAGAAATGGAGATAATCAACTTTATGAGTTTGTAGTGAGGATTAAGGGAGATAAAACATGTATTCAATTCATGTTAATTATTATTACTATCACCATCAAACTTGTCTTTTGATACACATTAATTCTGATGTCTCAGTTTTTACAAACCTGATTTTCCAACAAGTTTGCAGTTTGACTCTCTGAAGGAAAACATAGATTAATGCTAATTTTCTCTGTCTCCTTTTTCCACATTCATGATTTGCTTATTTCACATCAATGATTTACTGTTTTGGGATTTTCTTTGAAATTAAATAAAACATGGCTTAAGATTTCTATAATATTAATGTGTAATATATTGTTGGTACTAATCAGGTTATACTAAAGAAGCATTGGTCCATGATTAATGTATTGCTTCAAATATATAATTGATGAAAAGCAGTGAGACAAACTATCTGATTTTTCAATGATGGCGTTATGACCCATAGATAATCTTTGCTTGAAATAAAGCTTATGAAGAAACAAATATCTTCTGAGTGCTTAAAAATAATAGCAAAGAATGGTATATGTGTTATAGTTTATTTATATCAATTGACAAAGCAATATTAAGAAAGTATTTTTAAATGAATGGAGGAGAGTCTCAATGTAAAATCCTCAAAAGTAGAAAATATAAAACCCTCTGCTTACATGTAATGTTCAAAGAACTTTCAAAGAATGCCTCATATTTAAACCAAAAATCTATTTGCATCATTATCAACTGAGAAATGTATTATGAAAGGTCCAACTAACTTTATTTCCCATTTATAATAATGAAACTACATATTTTTATCTTTATTTAAATATATTGTTTTAACATTAGATTATTTTAGGTAGATTAAGACTCAATATTAAACCGTACAAGGAGGTAATAGAGATTCTAAAAGTCTATATACTCTTCAGTGAGCAATCAACATCTCTCAAAATGGATGGTTCCGCTGCCCATGTATAAAAATTTTAGCAATATTTATAAATGGCATTTGTCTTGAAGGTATCACTGTATTTGTAACTGTGAGATGAACAGTGTATCGATGTGTTAAAATTTCTTCTCTTCATATTTTTCTGTCTTGGCATTTGTTTCTTGCTGTGAAATTTGGAACGCTGTTGTGCATATATGAATAACGTGAGATAAGTATTTTTCATTTATAGCTTGTAAATAACTAACATTCATACTTTTATAGTTTATCTAATTTTTATAGCAAAATACAATATAGCATAGCAAAATATGACCCTTCTCCAAAGTTACTGGGAAAAAACTTCTACAGGAGAGAGAGTACTCACTTTAAAAAAATTTTTTTAAGTGGGAATTGTCTATCTACTCTGCTAGAGTTGGAATACAGCAAAACCAACAAAGTGTAATTCAGATGTTTAGGTTTTATGAGTCCTGGCAAGGTCTTAAATCATTGCTGAAATTTAAAAATATAAATAAAAATGAATGGGGCTTTTCTAACATAATAGCTTTAATATCTAGGATAAAAAATGAGAAATCATACCAAGAATCGGGGAACTCAATACTTACGTGAGAAAAGACAATGAATTGATATTGAAATAAGGATATTGGAATTATGTAAAACATATTTTGAAGTAACTGACATAAAATAGTCCAATAAGTAGTTAAAAATTACTATAAAATAAGAGGATCTCAGCAAACAAAATAGAAACTAAAGTAAATAACTGATGGGTATAAAATTGAAAAATGCAACAATAGAAATTAACAAAAACTTGCTAAATGAGCTCAATAATTTGGTGACAGAGGGGAGAATAAGCAAACTTAAGGATGGATCACATAGATGTACATAATTTGAACCAAAATACAAACGAACAGATTCTTAGACACTTGTGAGACAATAACAAAAGCCAACATTCATATCATTTTAACTCAAAAAGATGATAAGAAGCTTGAGACTAAAGAGTATTTCAATGAACAATGTTTGAAAACTTCCCATAATTGGCAAAATATATAAAACCACAGATTCAAGAAGATGATGAAAACCTAGTAGGATAATTCTCACCCACCAAAATAACCTCTAGACACATCATTATTAAACTACTGAAAAACAAAGTAATAGAAAAAAACTCTTCAAAGTTGCCAGGGAGAAATAATGCATTAGCTCTAGGGGAACACCAATTCAAAGGACAGAAGATTTCTTATCTGAAATCATGGAGGCCAGAAGGAAGCGGCACATTATTTTCCGATTGCTGAAAAAAGAACTACCCATCATAACCTCTATCTGGAGTAAATGAAATAAAGCGAAAACAGACACATATATTAATATTTTCTGTGATTAAAGTGGTTTAAATACACCATATAAAAGAGAGATTGTAAGAGAAAATACAAATAACACAATTATATGCTCTTAATAACTTGATTCAAATTCAATTGCATAGTTTGAAAGTAAATATAAAATATATCATAATAAAATTAATTTAAAAGTATCAGTAGCGTGTATAGTAATATCTGATAAAATAGACTACTATACAAACAAAATTACTAGAAAGCAAGGAATATTGCTTAATGATAAAAGACAAAATCTACCCAGAAAACAAAACAACCTTAAGCATGTATAAAGCAAATGGACAGACAATCATCAAGGATATAGCTGATCTGAGTAACACAATTCATCAACAGGATCTAACTGACCTATAGAAGCACTCAAACACTCAACTAATGATAGCAGAAAATACTTTTTTTTGCAAGTGATCATGAAATATTTACTCAGATGGACCATATCCCCAACCATAAAAAAGGCTTAAATTTTTTTTTTCCTGATTCACTCAAGATTTAATTTGTTACATGAGTTAATAAACAGAACAAAATGAACAGAATTTACCGTGCTACTTCCCTGCTGGGAGTGTGCTGAGCTCTCTGGCCTGGAAGGCCTTTGTGACCTATTGAAAGAACATACATGGATTTACTTCAGGAGGAAAATGAATATAAAGTCTTATTTTATTATTATTTTTTATTGTACTTTAAGCTCTGGCGTACATGTGCTCATCCTGCAGGATTGTTGCATAGGTACACATATGTCTGGTGGTTTGCTGTCTCGGTCCCCTCCGTCACCTACATCAGGCATTTCTCCCAGTGTTATCCCTCTTCAACTCCCCTGCCTCCCGCTGTCCCTCCCCTCCCCAGCTCCCTACCTCCTAACCTACCCTAGTGTGAGATGTTCCCCTCCCTGTGCCCATGTGTTCTCATTGTTCATCACTCACCTATGAGTGAAAAGATGTGGTGTTTGGCTTTCTGTTCTGGTGTCAGTTTGCTGAGAATGATGGTTTCCAGATTCATCCATGCCTCTACAAAGGACACTAACTTATCATTTTTTATAGCTGCATAGAATTCCATGGTGTATACGTGCCACATTTCCTTTGTCCAGTCTATCATTGATGGGCATTTGGGCTGGTTCCAGGTCTTCGCTATTGTAAATGGCACCGCAACGGACATACATGTGCATGTGTTTTTATAATAGAATGATTTATAATCCTTTGGGTATATACCCAGTAATGGGATTGCTGGGTCAAATGGAATTTCTATTTCTAGATGCTTGAGGAATCACCATAATGTCTTCCACAATGGTTGAACTAATTTACACTTCCACCAACAGTGTAAAGTGTTCGTCTTTCTTCACACCCTCTCCAGTATCTGTTGTCTTCCAATTTTTTAATGATTGCCATTCTAACTAGTGTGAGATGGTATCTCAATGTGGTTTTGATTTGCATTTCTCTAATGACCAGTGATGATGAACATTTTTCATGCATTTGTTGGTTGCATAAATGTCTTCTTTTGAAAAGTGTCTGTTCATGTCCTTTGCCCACTTTTGAATGGGTTTGTTTGTTTGTTTGTTTCTTGTAAACCTGCTTTAGCTCTTTGTAGATTATGGATATTATCCCTTTGTCAGATGGGTAATTTGCAAAAATTTTTTCCCATTCTGTTGGTTGCTGGTTCACTCTAATGATTGTTTCATTTGCTGTGCAGAAGCTCTGGAGTTTAATTAGGTCCCATTTGTCTATTTTGGCTTTTGTTGCCATTGCTTTTGGTGTTTTAGTCATGAAGTCCTTGCCTATGCCTATGTCCTAGATTTTCTTCTAGGGTTTTTATGGTGTTAGTTTTTATGTTTAAATCTTTATCCATCTGCAGTTAATTTTAGTATAAGGTGTAAGGAAGGGGTCCAGTTTCAGCTTCCTGCACATGGCTAGCCAGTTTTCCCAACACCATTTATTAAACAGGGAATCCTTTCCCCATTGCATGTTTTTGTCAGGTTTGTCAAAGAGCAGATGGTTGTAGATATGTGGTGTTGCTTCCAAGGCCTCTGTTCTGTTCTATTGGTCTATATCTCTGTTTTGGTACCATTACATGCTGTTTAGATTTCCATAGCCTTGTAGTATAGTTTGAAGTCAGGTAGCGTGACACCTCCAGCTTTGTTCTTTTTGCGTAGAATTGTCTTGGCAATGCAGGCTCTCTTTTGGTTCCACATGAAGTTTAAAGTATTTTTTCCAGTTCTGTGAAGAAGGTCAATGGGAGCTTGACCGGTATAGTATTGAATCTATAAATTACTTTGGGCAGTATGGCCATTTTCACAATATTTATTCTTTGTAACCATGAGCATGGAATGTTTCTCCATCTGTTTGTGTCCTCTCTTATTTCCTTGAGCAGTGGTTTGTGGTTCTCCTTGAAGGGGTCCTTCACATCCTTTGTTAGTTGTATTCCTAGGTATTTTATTCTCTTTGTGGCAATTGTGAATGGGAGTTTGCTCATGATTTGGCTCTCTGTCTATTGTTGATGTATATGAATGCTTGTGATCTCTGCACATTGATTTTGTATCCTGAGACTTCGGTGAAGTTGCTTATAAGCTGGCCTCACTCAGCATATTCTGTCACCATAATGGAATGAAATGAGAATAGCATAAAGACAAATGAAAATCTCTACACAAGTAGAAATTAAATAATACACTTGTAAATAATTCATGCATCAAATAATTTTAAAAATACATAGAACTAAATGAAATCTAAAACCACATATAAAAATAGTTTAGCTCCAACTAAACAATGCTGAAAGGCATTTATTTAGTGCTTACAAATTCTTCGGGGAAAAACAAAGATCTCAAGTTAACAATCTATGTTTCTGCTTCATAGAATAGTAAAGAATATCAAAGTAAACCCAGAAAAATCACAAGTGAGGAGCAAATAAAAACAAAAGCCAGTAAGACTGAAAACAGAAAAACCAAAGATAAAATTCATAAAAGAAATGGCTGATTCTTTTAAAAAAGTCAATAAAATGGATAGACCTCTGCCAAGACTGCAAAAAAAAAAAAAAAA
>NW_016107486.1:3235167-3255544 GCF_001604975.1 Cebus imitator | reverse complement strand
TCACACATACTAAGCTTTATATCATTTCTAGATTAATGAAATACCTAATACAATGTACATGTTATGCAAATAGTTGTAATACTATATTTTTTAAATTTAACAGTTTTTACTGTTGTATTGTTATTTTTTGAACACTTTTGATCTGTGGTTGGTTGACTCCACTGTTGTGGAACCTGCAGATATGAAGGGCCCACTGTATATAGATGTACACATAAAATTTCTTGTTAAGGTTATTCATAATCATTTTAAGTTTTTTGTTTCCAATGTGAATCAGATCTTTTCTCATAATCCTCCAATTTATTATTGGTGTGCAAGAAAGCTCTTGATTTGGATTGTTCATTTTACATCCGGACCTTCTCCTTTCAATTGTAACAAAATTTTAGTTGATTATGTTTGGCTTATGTGGAGAAATGTGTCTGCAAATAAGAATAATTTTTTTCTGTCTCTATTTTATTGTATTTGCAATAAAGTTAAGTATTTAAGGAACAGAATTTGTACCTACATTGGTTTCCCATGTCTTTTTAAAAATTTTTTGTTCTGACATTTTGTTTTGTTTTTTATCTTTTTATTTTGGAACAATTAGACTTGCAGAAAAATTGCAAATATTGTACAGAGAATTCCCTTACACACTTCATCCAACTTCCTCTAATTATATATAACATTTTATATAACCACAGTGCCAATATCAAAACCAGGAAATGAACAGTAATGCAATACTACTAACTAAAGACTCCAATCAAATGTTGCTAGCTACTGTGCTCAATTTTTAGTTTTCTGAGTTAAGATGCTATTACATGAACTTTGAGACTGAAGGAAATAACATGCATATCAATTCAGATATGCTTCACCAAATTGCTTCACCAAAATCTTGAATCAATTTGAACAAACCCTGCATGAAGATTCCCATCACAATGAGTTCACAAAGGTAATGGTCATCTCTCATTTTGCTGTTGTTTATATGTAGTTTATTGGTTACTAATGAACACGAACCCTGCTTTATCCTCCAAAGTTGTTTATTGACTAATCATACAAAGACTTTTTTCTGGTCAGCTGTTCACAGATGTTGTACGTACACTATTGATATCTATAAACATATAGTCACACATTTCTGTTGAAAATGTATTTTAAGTCTATTATCTGTATTTTCATTTTGTTAATTATAAACAATTTCAAAAGATTATTTACTATGTTGATATGGTTAGGCTTTATGTCTTCACCCACATCACATCTTGAATTATAATCCCTAAAATCTCCACGTCAGGGGAGAGACCAGGTAGAAGTTATTAAACCATATGGATGTTTTCCTCCATGCTGTTCTCTTGATAATAAGTGAGTTCTCACAAGATCTGATGGTTTTATAAAGGGTTCTTCCCCCTTCACTCAGCACTTCCCGCCATCTTGTGAAGAAGGTACCTTGCTTCCCCCTTGCCTTCTGCTATGATTGTAAGTTTCCTGAGGTCTCCTGAGCCATGTTGAACTGGGAGTCAATTAAACCTCATGTCTTTACAAATTACCCAGTCTTAGGATGTTCTTCATAGCAGTATGAAAATGTACTAATATGTATATAAATATAATTTTTGAGCTAGTGTATTGAAAAAGATGGCTCCCACTAGGATGGTTTATTCCCTATCAGTAGCTCCATTTCTAGTTTTATATAAAGATTTATGACCTTTGTTGACATGTTTTTGTACATTATCCCAAAAGAGTATGTCTTTCTTTTCTTTATCCTATGTTCTCTTAAGTTAGGCTCATGAGACATAAGCTAGTCTGTTTCTCATTCACAGTAGAGAAATTTTGTCTAAGGATTGATCTAAAGTGGTGAACATTCAGATTCTTTAACTTGCATAATTTCTTGGAAGCCACAAATCTTTAATTGCATTACCATTTCTCAAAGTTTCTAATACTTACATATCATAATAGTTTTTTCCTCTTTTTTTGATATATTATGGAGTAGTAGTTTTCTAGCATGTAAGGGTAATTTTCTCTTTGGAGAGATGAAACATTTTGCAAGACATTTCAAGTGGTTTAAGATGTTCTTCTGTGAGGAAAAAAAAAGTCAGTGCTGAAAAAGTGGGAAAAAAGTGGAAATCCTCTGTGACATCTGTCTATAGTGTGTCTATGTATAAGCTTCATCTGATTTAAGCCTCCTCTGTGTGGTAGAGTCTTCTTGGTCATTAGGTTGATTGTTTCCTATCTATGAACTTGAAAACATGCGTTTTGGTTGATACTCAACCAGCACTCCCTAGTACAGTCTTATGGTAATATAGCCTCCATAGTTCCTAACCATCACCATTTTGAATTATGAGGACCTAAAATACATTTGCTATTAAAGGTTTACTGAGGAATACTTCCCAAAACCATCTCTAATCTTTGCTCTTCAAACACAGTATTATTTGTATAGGTTTCTGCCTTTCTCCCAAAACAAATATTGGTAAGAAAAAAAGAGTTCATTATGCAGATCCTCAACCTACAAATTAAATGAACTTTTAAACATTAATTTACCTTTTAGCTTCTACTACCTAAACAATTTTTGCTGTTGTGTTAGGCTGTTCTTGCTTGCTGTAAAGAAATATGTGAAACTGGGTAATTTACAAAGGAAAAAGTTTAATTGGCTCACAGTTCAGCAGTCTATACAGGAAGCATGGTGCCAGAAGCTTCTCAGCTTCTGGTGAGGCCTCAGGAAACTTTCACTCATGGCAAATGGGGAGCAGGCATCTCACATAGCAGGAACAAAACCATAAGGGGAAGGGCAGGTACACATTTTTACACAACTAGGTCTTATGTGAACTCAGAGCAAGAGCTCGCTTATCATCAAGGAGATGGCCCAAGCAAGTCATGAGGGATCCATTGCCATAAATAAAACCCCTCCCATCAGACCCCACTTCCAACATTGGGGATTACATTTCAGCATGAGATTTGGGTGGAGACAAATATATCAGTCCAAACTATATCAGTCCTAGCTAGAAATATCATTAAAACAATTTGAGAATTAAAAAAAAATTTTTTTAGCTATATATCATGTTTATACATACTATATATGTGTGTGTATGTGTGTGTGTGTGCATGACTTTTCCCCCAATGATAACACTTTGCAAAATTATAGTTCTATACAATGGCCAATATTTTGACATTGATGTAATCTACTGATTTTATTCAGATTTTCCTAATTTTAATTTGTGTATGTGTTTGTGTTAATTTTAATTACATGTGGGTTCACGTGTCTTCCACACAGTCAAGATACTGACAGTTCCATCACTACAAGGACCCTTTGTGTTGCCCTTTTGTAAACATATCATCTCCTTCTGTCTGCCCCTTCACCCTCATCCCCGACACCTGGCAGCCACTAATCTTTTCTCCACTCCTCATACTTTGTCATTTCAAACCTATAATATAAATACTGTTATACAGTATATAACCTTTCAAAACTGGGTGGTTTCAATTAGCACAATTCTCAGGAGACACATCTCAGCCTTTGTGGGTATCAATAGTTCATTCTTTCTTATTTCTGAGTATTATTCCATAGCTTGTATGTATCACACTTTGTTTATTCATGTTGAAGTACATCTGCACTGTTTCTAGCTTTTGACTAATAAAAAAACTGCTATGTAAATTTATGTACGGGTTTTTGTGTGAACATATGGTTTTATTTCTTTGGAATAAACTCCTGAGACTACAATTGTTGGGTAGTACAGTAATTTGATTGTTTAGTTATTATAAAAACTATCACTGTTTTTCTTGGTAGTTGTATCATTTTACATTCCCATCAGCAATGTTTAATTGAGCCAAATTAAGTTTTAATTGCTCCCAAATTTATATTTGTATTTTAGAAAATACTTTTCTTTATATTGTTCTTGCTACTTTCATTAACGTTATAATTTTATGTTACTTCAGGATCCAATAATAGAAAAAACAGAACAAGCTTTCTTCTGAAGGTAGCTGAATGAGAAATGACTAGTAGGAAAGACCAGAGATATACAAAGTGGCAGGTGCTGGAGGCTGCCTAGACTCACATGCTTTCAGGGGTTTCCTTCACTAGATGGTGACCTATGCATGAATAGCAATTGCCCACCCCAGGGACAATTCAAATCCTGTCTCAAAACAAAACAAAAATAATAGCAAAACTACAAATTATTGCATATCATGGTTGTTTTCAAAGGCTCAAAAGAGAAAACATTAAATATGTGAATGCCAAAGGTATATTTAAAAAGACCACAGGAAAGGGAAAAAGGAGCTGAAATCAACTGAACTAGAATACTGGAGTCTTAGGTTCTAGTTCCCCCTCTGCCACTGACTGCTGTGTGAGCGCAGGCAGTTCACGCACTCTGTTTTGTCTCTGTATTTTTCTACAGAGGCTTACATTTTATCCCTGGCAATTAAAATGAATTGAGTGATTTTGTCCTTTACAGTAACATTATAGAAAATACATACAATAAGAAACTAAAATAATTTTTAAGCTTTCATTGGATTTATAAAATAAATTTTCCCTCTGTGAAAGTTCATTGTGACATGTTCCACAACCTACAAATAGCAGTAGTTTATACAATGCTATTCCGATTCTTAGAGGCAGACAGATTTTGGGGGGATGGAGGAGTTGAGAAAAGTATTGATTATCAAAAAATTACTGCTAAATTCTCTGGTAACCTATGGGAATCTAATCTTGTCTGTATCCTAAAAAATAACAAATTAATTAGTAGCAAGAACATATACACTTTTCAGGATTCATAATTCTGGTGATTAAATATTAATAAAAATCAATTAATGGAAATAGAATATTGTATAACCTTAAAAACAAAATTAATATGGTTAGTGAAACCCAAGTGATTTTTTTAAATGTACTAAACATGTCACTGTTGTGAAATATGTGGTAGGAATTTAATTTAGGGAAGTTCATTAAATTGCATTTGGTTGCTACATCAAACATTCAAAAAACAGTGTAAGCATATGATGATTCATTGTATAAAAATGAACATTGATTGCATTTACAAATAAGTAGAGTTAATTTATCATTCCAGACAATTATTTTCAATGAGCCAGTGGGATTTATATTTTCATCATGAAAGAAAATGCAGCACATCAAACTTTCCTTGGAATTCTAACCTTAGATACTTGTTAATATTTTAAGGTTATCCTTTTTCTTGTCAACAACTGGTTATTGACCCCTGATTCATATACAAGGAAAACTCTGAAATAACATTTGGGTCACCTAATCTGTTTTTTTTTTTTTTTTTTTAACCATGAAATCAGGAGCCTTAATCTCATTAGTTATGCCTGACCATTCTGTTTCAATTCCAGGGCTGTCTAGTGAAACTAATGAACTGTCTTGGTGGCTCCAGAGCAGAGCCAGGGTCTTACAGGCCAGTTGTGAATTACGAGCACATTTCCTTTTATTGCCCATAAATCTTTTCCAGTTTTATATTCACAGTAGCTTAAAACACCTATATTCACATTGATGACTATGCAGTAGTGCTCTGGATGTTTGGGATGAATAGTGGAGTTAAGTATATCTCCTATTTTTAAAAAATACATTTTCAGTAGAGCCCAATCTTAATTATAGTAAATCAGACCTTGTCCAGTGACAAGGTTGATAAATGTCAGTGCCTTTTTTTCCAGCGTGTGTCATAGTAACTGTGCACACTGCATCATACAATAATGTTTGGAGAGCAATGGACCTAGAGTTAAATACAATAACATCAGGTTTGAAAGGTAATATTAGTTTTGACATGAAACCAATGCATGACTGGAGCTGAATGACTGAATCAGTGCCAAATAATAGGTGTGGAGAAGTTGATTTGGCCATTATGTGCATGGAGTTTATGGGTAAGATTTTGATTACAAATGGAATTTCTCAGGGAGATGGTACAAAAAGAAATTAGTTTTAACATAGAAATTGGAGAAATGTCTAAAAGGATGCAAAAGAAGGAGAAACAATTAAGTCGAAGGCCACTAGAGCTTATATTCTATACTGAAAGAAAGATAATGGACAGAGATGCAAATGTAAATGAAAGAGACAGAAGTAGTGAGGGTTTTTCATCAGGCAGCCATTTAAATATGAGACAGAAATAAGATGCATATCCCAGGAGGAGGCAAGTACTGAATTAAATGAAGGCGGGTGAGGGAAGAGAGGTGGCTGGAAGACAGTTCTAAAGGTTTAAAAGAAACCTGAGAAAAGTGCTGCACAGAGTGGTAGCCAGCTTATGCTTAACACTGCTCACCGAGTGAAGAAGGGGCAGATGGAATTAAAATAAGCTGTAATGGCAAATGCGCATCAACATTGTGACTATGCGGTAGAATTTGCCATGAATCATTTTCCTCTAAGGTGGTGTTGATTAGCTGAGGAATCTCTGCCTCAACATTTTCTTTATATTTTTTGAGACAGAGTCTTGCTCCATCACCCAGGTTGGAATGCAATGGTGCATGCGATCTTGGCTCACTGCAATCTTTGCCTCCCAGGTTCAAACCATTTGCTTGCACCAGCTTCCTGAGTAGCTGGGATTACAGGTGCCCACCACAACACCCATTTAATTTTGCATTTTTAGTAGAGATGGGTGGCCATGCTGACCTCAAGTGATCCTTGGCCTCCCAAAGTGCTGAGATTACAGGCATGAGGAACCACACCTGGCCTGCCTCAACAATTTTTAAATTTTTTTCTCCACATTCCTCTGCCCTACAACCTGTTTTTTGGCTGGAAGAGCCATTCTAATAAAAATCTACTTGGTTTATTTAATCGTTTTTTTCCCTAGCTCTAGCACTTTTAGGTGCTTTTGCTAAGTTAATTGTCTTTAATAAATCCTTGATAGAGGGGTTTATAGCTGTCACAGGGGTTCCTTGTGTGACCATGAACCATTCTGATGTGGATTTAACCTGTGTAATATCAGGAAGAAGAGGACTGGGCCAGAATAATGCAGAGATGGTTTAAATCTTGTAGCTCAAATGGAGACCCAGACCTAAGATCTCCCTAAACATACAATTATAGCAATGATCATTACTTAATATATTCATAATAAGAATAACAGTAAAAGCCCCCATTTTGTGTTGAACATTTGTTGTGTGCCAGGGCTTCTAATATGTGCTTTGCTAACTTTATTCATTTTAATCTTCCCTCTAACCCTATGAAGATTTTTGCATAAAGCAGTTCATATGGATCAATGTAGCAGCAGAATGCAGAACAAGATTAAGTCTGTTTTGAAATAACACAATTAGAAATATAATATGATTAAAGCCAGAGAAAAGTAAAATAGGAAATAAATGGAAGGAAATTTAGAAAATTTTGCAGCATAAAATGAATACCTAATACATCACGTGACCATCTGGTACTCAGATGAAAAGTATCATGAAAAGAGGCCCAGGACTGCTGTGAGGTTTCTGACTTTTACGTTTGCAAGATGGGATGGTGGAATCTTTTATGGGGCTATGAAATACCGGACACAGGACATGTGGGTAACTCCCCATATAGGTACTGAGGAAGAAGAGCTAAGCAGAATCCTGGCACAATTAGGGCTTGAAGAATATCTCAGTTTATAGAGTTACTACTCAGTTATCTTCCTTTATATAATCCTCTATATACAATCATATATTAGTTCATAGAATGAGTGCCTAGAGAATATCTTACCACCCAGTTATTTCCATATATATATATATATATATATATGTATATATATATCTTAGTTCATAATTGGAGGAATGCCTAGAGTAGACACGGTACAGAGCATGAATTAAGGAATAAGTAGCTTATAGTCAGAGGAATATCTGGAGCAGACACAGCGCAGAACATGATTTAAGTGAAAAACAGTTATTCCAGGACAAGAATCCATGGCCCAGGCAGCACTGTTCAGTATCGCAAAGATACCCTCTATATGGCAGGCTTGGGGCAAGAGCCACTCCTTCTGATAAAGGAGTTTTAGGACCTTGCTCCAGTTCTTGTGGAAGGCTGCCCTCAGACCGGCAATCCCTTGAGCATCGGAGGGCTCAAAACCCCTCTGGATGATCGCACCTTGGTGACTGTGAACTTTATCAGCTCTTGTAGCTGCGCTAGCTCACAAAGCATCCTTCTATAGAACTTATTGGAAGCTGCCAGCAGGTGGCGGTACACTCTGACATCTCTGCCACTGCTGTGTGACTTCAGCATCCTCCCATAGATCTTAGGAGTAGCATGCCCATAGATAGAGGTATTGCACAGGAGTAGCATGCCCATAGATAGAGGTATTGCACACTGCACCCTCTTCACTGCACATGGCCCACTTCCTTGCCTCAATGATCTAATGGAAATGGACCCCTTGCTGCGCACTGGCCACCACCTAGCCTAGGTGACCTAATGAGGGTGGACCCCTTGTTTTATTGCTCACGACCCTATCACTATCCTTAAAGATGACTTCACTCACTACCCTGTCCCCTAACCTATACCCAATAAATACAGACACTTCTGGACATTCAGGGCCTCGCCTGTCTCCATTTATAGGTGGTGTGGCCCCCTGAGCCCAGCTGCGTTTTCCTTGTACTTCTGTGTCCCATCTCTTTGTTTCTTGGATCCTGTGCCTCAGCACAGCATAAGGGACAGCTGACGACCCTGTGGGGCCCTTAGCCCTACAGGACAGGTTTGAGAAAAGAGGAAATATGATAGGTTCAGATTTGAAAGTGTTGATTTTCAGATGACTGCAAATAAATCTACATTCATATATATGAAGCTCAAATGTCTATGTGATTAAGAGGAAGAGTCATAAAGAGTAGACATTGTATCAAATGCCCCAGAGACAACACAAGATGAAGTTTCCTGATACCAACACGCTGAGTTTGGCTACACTGAGACCACTGGTGACCCTCTTGGAAGCAAGTTGAGCAAGGCAGGTGGGGTTTAGAACCTGTCTGTTTTGCACTGAAATGTGAAAGAGAAATGAGAAACCAGAGATGTTGATTATAGTCCTTTCTTTAAAGAAGTTTGACTAAATGGGAAGAGGAAAAAGGAGAGAACTGGAGCTTTAACAACATGAATTCTTTTTAAGAATGGGACAGAACTGAGCATATAAATAGTCTGGGAAAAAGGAGTTAATACAGAGGCAAATGTTAAAGTTGAAAGAGAGAAGAGGATTTTTTCTGGAAAAAGATTCTAGAAGAGGGCAGATGAAATAAAAGGCATCAGTGAAGGAGTTGGCCTCAAATAGGATAGATCTTCTCACACTTTGTGGCTAGAAATAGGAAGTGACTATGGATATGGAGATAAATAATTCTTTCTTGGGGGAGCTGAATGTTGAATGTGCTTCATACATAAATCCTATTTTTTAAAAAAATGTAGGTGGGGATCTTTTCCTATTATTCTTCTGCCCACATTTTAAGATTTAGTAGGGGAATCAGGAAAAATGAGAAACATATTACCCTCACTCAAAGCTTTCATTGCCTCATTGCCCTCAAAATAATTTATGTTTAAATATTTTGCTGTTGGTGATGTAACTCATTAACAATTCAGAAAATGTATGTTAATTTACTATAGACATGTATGCAATATTTTTAAGTAAAAGTAGTTTTTGTTGGAAGAAAATCTTTCTCTTTGAACAGTGGTATGGGGGAAGAGAGGCAAAATATGTTTCTTACATATACTATCAGCAAAATGAAAAGCACTCTTTGTTCTAGTAATAGATACTTCTCTTAATTTGCATCTTTATTGCTAGCTTTGGATGCTTGTTTGCACCAACATAGGGATTTGGAAGGACAGGAGGCTTTTTGTCATTTCAGCCTGTAGTTCACTCAGAATTTCTATGAAACTTCTTTTCTGAGTCGGAGTCTTACTCTGTCTCCAAGGCCGGGCGGAGTGCAGTGGCTCCCTCCTGGCTCACTGTAATCTTCTCCTCCTGGGTTCAAGCAATTCTCTTGCCTGTGTACCCCCAAGCCCAGCTAATTTTTGTGTTTTTAGTAGAGACAGGGTTTCACCATATTGGACAGGCTGGTCAGTCATGAGCCACTCAGCCTGGCTGAAACTTCTTTAAAGTGCTCAGGATTAGCTCTTAGTATACGTAAGTATAGCAATATATACATCTTTGTCGGGGGAAGTGGGGTTGGTTGCAAGTAATTTTGTCAACATTTCAGAAAGATGAGTCATCAAGAAAAGTGCAATATTCTCCTTTATCCGTTTGTCTCTGGAAATAATAAACACCTTCTCCAAGTTTAATTTTAAAATGAATACACTCTAGCACCTCCTGCTGCACCAAGATACGTTTCTTTTTAATCAATTAGGTAATTGTATTTAAAGAAATTTAATCAGGCATTTATATTAAGAAGCCAAATGAAAACTCAGTGTACAATCCATAAATGAACAACCATGAACATCAACTTAAAGATAAGCAGGATATTTCCTTAGTCAGAAGCAGCAGAAGGTGAGTGAAGGAAGTTAGATATAGCCAGTTATAGAAGATGCAGTTTGTTTTTCAGTGTGTCAGGCAAATTGCCTTATGTTGCCAGTGGTGTGTAGGCCACCTTATATACTTGATCTAATTTAATCTTTGGTATAATTTGATGAGGTAGGAACTATTCTGATTCTGCATATAAGGATACAGAGACTCAGAATATAAACAACTTGCCAAAATTCTCATGTCAAAGCAGTGATTTGAGACAAACATAACATGCGTCATATGCCTTAACTTTGTATGCTCATTTCCCCACCCACACCTGCTTCTGAATCTTAGCCATAATAAGAATTGTGTATTTTCAGAGTGAAATAAATTACAGGAAACATAGAGGGAACGGAGAGAGCAGGATCTTTATCTGTGTGAGGGAATAGTGTGAACTCTAGAAAGGATTTACAACAGATAGTCAGAATCAGATTTTTGTAACTATGCTGTCAGTGACTTTAGAGTGTACCTCCTTAACAAAGGCCAGCCTGACCCACAGGGGTAATTTCAGAAGTTTAGCATGATGAGGATTTCAAAAGTTTAGGATGTTGAAGATAGTTTCTACCTCATGCAATAGTCATCAACAATCTTCATCATCTTAAACTTCTGAAAATTAGGATTTCAGAAAGGTTGGTGCTCAGAATTTACCTTAACCAATATGCATCTTTAATAAGTAGTATTCAGATAATATTAGAAAAATCTCAAATAGGTGCCTTCTGCTTGGGGTCACAGGAAATTGTAGTGGAGAAGGCCTATTGCCTACCAATAGAACCAACTAATGCATCCATAGATCATCTTCTTAGCTAATTGTAGAATTTGTGATAAATAATAGGCTGTGTAGCTTGTTTGGGAGTTTTTACTGTTTATAATGAATACTTAGGGAATTGAGTAAAATATTCATTTAAATACTGTGTGATTCAAATGTTTCAATTCCTTTGCTATCTCCCCTAATGGATTACCAATAGTGCAAGTGTCTGTGACATGAACATAAGAGGGAGAACATAAATACAACACCTTCAGTCTGGTGGGATGGTCTTGCTTCAACACTAGCACTTTGTGGGGCAGAGGTGGGATGATCACTTGAGTCCAGAACTTCCAGATCAACCTTAGCTCTACTAAAATGTAGCCATACCTGGACTCTACTAAAAAACAAACCAACCAACAAATAAAAAATCCAAAACCAAAACCAAACAAAAAATTTAGCAGGGTGTGAGAGTGTGTGGCTGTAGTCCCAGAGACTCTGGAGATGAGAGCATTGCTTGAGCCTAGGAGTTTGTGGTTGCAGTGAGCTATGTGCATGCCAGCAACTGCACTCCCGCTGGGCAACAGAGACCTCTTCTAAAAAAAAAAAAAGTGTAACACTGTTACGATTTATTTTTAATGGCTTAGTAGTTTCTAAAGCCCACATCTCAGAGGCTTCCTATTACTTAGATATATGTACGGTATTTTTAGCAGCTTTTAAGACATAATACAGTTCTATAATGTAGTTCACAATACAGTTTCTAAAGTGCACTTTTCCTCAGACTTGTTTATCCCATACTATTCATTATTTTTCACATTAACCTGGTATAATATCACTAACTCTAGCAAAGTAATAGTCAAATAAAAATATTGACCTAGAAACGGATTTTTTGGAATATGCATTTAAAAATGTCAGTACAGAGATGCTTCTTTTAAAAATACTTTTTCTAGAAATTAATATTAAATTACAGAACATATACATTTTGGAAGTAATCAATTACATGAGTTAAGTTTTATGTAAGATATTTAGTTACATTTAGCTTTAATATTTAATATGTTTTGAATATTTACTATGTTCTACAAGCTCATGAACAAGTAACCATGCATCAACTGGTTAATGAGCACTCACTGAGTTATTGATGATGGGCTAAGAATGTCTCAGCATTATCTCTTTTTATCATTATAACAATCCTAGGAGATTGTGCTATGTTATCCTCATTTTACAAATGAGGAAACTTGGGCTTAGAAAGTTTGAGTAACTCTCCCAGAGACAAATAGTTAAAAAATGGAAGACCTAGTATCTGAATGTTATGTATTCAATGATATTATTTTAGTTAAAATTAAATCTGAATGGATCATAGACTTAATATAGAAAAAATTCCTTTTGACTTAGGGTTAGATGAATTTTTTTTTAACACAGAAAGTATTACACATACAAGGAAAATTTATTTCATAAAACTGAAATCTTACACTCTGAGAGATACTTTTAAGGAAATAAAAAGATAAGCCACAGACAGGAAGAAGATATTTATGAAATATGTAACTGATAAAAGACTTATACACAGAATATCTAAAGAACACTCACAACTCCAGAAGGAAGTAAGCAAATGCTTCAAGAATTCAGAGAATGACAAATGAATATGTCAAATTCAATTTTAACCCTAAATATTAGGAACTAACATTTAGAAAATTAGTTTATATGACATATAATCTATAAAATATGAATGATTAAAAAAATAAATAAACTGAGTATCTAGATCTAAATGTGGCAAAGGATGTGCATGGTCATTATGGAGACATTCATAAAAATTATTGAAAATCATCCAATAAAATCTAAATAAAAAGAGGTAACATCAGATTTATGGATAGAAATACTTTATAACTTTTTTCAAGCTATTTCCTATAGGAAGGAAGAAATATCTTATATCGTGAATACTGATTTTCTTCTTACATTTGTTAAACATTCAGACAATTCCAAGCAAATCCCCAGTTTCATTAAAGAGATGTGCATGTGCATGTGCATGCAGGCATGTGTGTGATTTGATCAGCTGGTCTAAACTTCATATGGAAGAGAAAAGGATTAACATTAGTTCAGAAAATTTTGAAAAAAAAAGTTGAAAGAATCTTCATAAAATAAAAATTAATTTTAAAGGTATAGTAATTAAGACTATGGATAGACAAATAGAAATAAAGCATTAGAGAAAGCCCATACAGATATAAAACTTGATATATGATGATGATATCATTGAGATTACTGGTAAAAAAACCCGGTATTTTTAAAAATCATGTTGGAAGCATTGGCTATCCATGTAGACTAGATTATTTTAGTTCCTTTGTTATACCACAGGCAATTACCGAGTAGAGGAAAAATAAATACAGAATGCCCACTCTTCATTCTTCACTTTGCTCGGTTCAGTTCCAGCTTACAACTGTTACCCTAAGGTAATTATTATAGCACTCCCTTTAGCTATGAAAGGTGTCAAGATTTAGACGATAAGTTATGTATTAAAAAACTAAACATATCAAAACATACCCTTAAAGATTCAAAAGGAAAATGCAGAAAAATATTTATATTACTGGGATTGGCAAGGATTTCATAAATGATAATCAAAAACCCCATACCATCTACATTGCAAAAATGATTGGCACATTGCTATTTAAGATTTCTAGACAACAGAGAGTTATAATTTATTTTTCTAATTAGCGTGATTTAGGAGTTAGTAATAAAGATAATACTCAGAAAAGCAGCAATAAGAAAAGAAAAATTTCAACTTAGGAAAACTAGAGAAGATAGAAAATGAGAACTGTAGAAGATCAATTCAAGCCCTTGAGAAGTCCTCATACTTTCTAATTTTCTTTCTGTTTTCCTCCAAAAGCTAAAGGTTTTTTTCCCAGTTTTACTGATGTAAAAGTAGCATATGAAATTGCACATAATTAATGTATACAATTTGGTGGTTTTGAACACATGTATAGTCAAGATCTTTTGTGGTTCCACATGAGTTTTAGGATTCTCTTTCTATTTATTTAAAAAAAACTGATATTTTTATGGTAATTGCATTTAATCTGTACATCACTTTGAAATGGATGGATGCCTAGAACTATACAACCTACCTTAGTAGGTTAAATCAAGGAGAAATGGAAAGCCTGAAAAGACCAATAACAAATAAGAGTTTAAGTCAGTAATCAAAAACTCACCAACAATAAAAAGCAGAGGCTCAGCTAGCTTCACAGATGACTTTTATCAACCATTTAAAGAATAATTAATTATTCTTAAACTTTACCAAAAAATAGAAGAGAGAATGGGGTCATTTTATTTTATGAAGCCAGCATTTTATGGGGCCAGAATTACTCTAATACCAAAGTCAGACAAAGACACCACAAGAAAAGAAAATTACAGGTAAATATTCTTAATGAAAGTGGATGCAAACATCTGCAACAAAATATTGGCAAAGAGAATCAATAGCACATTTAAAAACTCATACACCCTGACCAGTTGAACTTATCCCTGGGATGCAAGGATGATTCCACATATGCAAATCAATTCATGTGATACAGCACCTTAATGGCATGAAGAACAAAAATCACATGATCATCTTCATAGATGCAGAAAAAGCATTCAATAAAATTCAACATCCTTTCATGATAAAAACTCTCAGCAAATTATACATAGAAAGAACTTACCTTAACCCAGTAAAGCCTATATATGAAAACCCACAGATGTGAAAATCTGAAAGCTTTTTTTAAAAAATTTAGAATAAGACAAGGATGCCCACTCTCACTGTTTCTATTTAACATAGTACTAGAAACCCTAGCCAGAGAAATTAGACAAGAAAGAGAAATAAAGTCATTGAAGTCAGAAAGGAAGTACAATTGTTTCTGTTTGCAGGTGACATGATCTTATATGTAGAAAAACCTTTACCAAAAGAAAAAAAAACTATTAGAACTAATAGATAAATTCAAAACAGTTGTAGGATACAATATCAACATACAAAAATAACTTGTGTTTTTCTACACTATCAACCATCCAAAAGTGGAAATGAAAAATAAAATCTCTCATTTATAATAGCACTGAAAAAAATAGCATACTTAACAACAAACCTAACCAAAAAAGTGAAAGCATTATAAACTGAAAAATATAAACACTGCCAAAAATTTTACATAAATAAATACAAAGATATTTTGTGTTCATGAATCAGAATAATTTAATAGAATAATTTCATATTCTTAAAATGTAAATAATACACACAGTGAACCACAGATTCAATGTAAATATCTTGAATTTCTAAGCGTGGGTGAGATGACTAAAGGATATAGAACATTGAGAGATGAGAACTTCCTAAAGATGTTTTTGTTTTTCTTTTTCCAATTTCTAGAGCCTCTGTCGATGGGACTATATTTTATTTTTACCTGCAGTTATTCTTGTATGCATAGCAACAACCCAGAAATATGAAACTGCCATGCCTTACATAATTTATCTGTGACAGAATCACATTGTCTGTTTCCTAAGAGCTTCTTGTCAGTTTTTTATATGATGACTTTTACTGAGTGGGAATTTAAATGAGATATTTGATTCAGATCATATTTTGTTGCATTTTCTCAGGTACCTCATTCTGCAGAGCGGAAACACGCATTTTTAGATATTATTAAAATATAAGACAGAAATAAAAGTATTTTCTGTCATTAAATATCTATAAGAAATTGGACTTGCTTCATTTTTATTTCTCTTTCTGAACTTTCCATCTCTTAAAAATGTGTCCTTTCATTTATTCAGTAAAAATGTGAACATATTCAACGGGACAAATAGTTAACCAATCACTGCAAATACAAAAATGAGTAAGACCCAGCCACTGGTCACATTAAGCCCATGTTCTGAGGAAAGGCAAAGAAACAGTTAAATAGACACATATAATATGGTGTATAAGTTAGGCTTCTTTCATCACAGGTGACAAAGCAACTTAAGTAGAAAAAAATGGGTTATGCAATCAACTGTGACTTCCACGGATGATCTAGCTCTAAGCATATTGAGATCCGATGGCTCAAATGTGTCATTAGGATGATGCACTTTCTTTGGCTTTCTCATGGCTTCTCTTTGTGGGATGATGGGCCACCCTGGGCTTACATAGTCATTTTCACAAGAGAATTATTTTTCCAAAACTTTCTAACAAAATCCAAAGAAGGTTTCTTATTTCCAACCCCCTTCCTTCCTTCTTATTCACAACTTCATACGTGCATACATTTACTGCTAAGGTGATGCCGTGGTTTGGCCAGGCCTGGGCAATATGCCCACTCAAATATTGGCTAGGAGTATTGAAATTGAAGAGCAGAATCAGAGCTACCCATGGAGTTGAAGTAGATAGATCAGATCTATTCAGGAAAAAAGAAGGGAAAGAATTACCTCAGATTATCTGATGGGTGCTGGTCACTCTTAGTTATGCAAGTTTTATAGATGGGATAAAGATAATGAATGCATTTCTCAATGTTTTAATCTGTTGTGAAAATATCAAGTGAACGCCTTCAAAATTTTTGGTTAATTGTGTTTAAAAGTAAGTATACACGTTAAGATGGGAGTTCTAACATTACTAACCAAGAAGTAGTATTGGAGCTATGACAATGTGTGATCTAATCTGGATAGAGCGCACAATGAAGGATAAGAGGTCAGAGTGGAGCCTTAGAGACACCAATATTTAAAGAATGAGCAGAGGAAAGGGGAGATAGACATGATTAAAGAGACAGGCAGCGAATTAAGAGAAGGTCATAGCCCAAACAATCACCACAACCACAACAATCCCATAAAACAAAGGCAGAATTATGCTTCAGTGTGATAGATTATAAGAAGTATTTTCAGGAGGAGAAAGAAAATGCACTTAAAATAAAAGACTCTGGAAAATATGTGAAAATCACTTGCAATATAAAATGATTTGTGAACAACTTTTAGTACATCGTTTTCACAAAGTAAAACTCTATCAATTATTTTTGCTGGAGTTAGTGGCTTGGCACATGCTTTTGAATAATTTGTATTTATTTTCTTACCTCCTTACTACAACCCCACCTGCTTGTTCAACAAAGGATTTGGGGAAAATCAGTTTTCAATTTTATTTTGAATCAAAGGTAAAGAAAGAGTTTAGAAACATACATTCAACTAAGTCAGGTAAATGGATTTTATGTTGTTAACTTCAAATTTGCAAATTAAATGCAATTTCTTATAGCATAAAATAGAGCCCGACATTGCTTCTTATATTTGATTTAAAAATAAGAGCAAAATCATTTTATTGTAATGCAAACTTTGATTAAATGACACAATTGACCTTAGAGATTATCTCCTTGCTCCTAGCATCTCTAACTTCTAGCATCCCCATGACTGCATTTTGAGCCCTAAGCAGTGTTTATTACATGGTCCAAATCTGTCATTGCTATTTGACTCTATGCTATAAAAATCCTTAACTAAAGGACTTTCCATATCATCAATGGGTGTGGTATTCATGTTTTTTTCTTGTTAAAATCAAAACACGAACCAATAGAAAACATGAAGTTTTAAAAATTAGTTTTATTGTCCTCTACTGTATTATAATTTACCATCACAAAATTAAATTACCCAGG
The DNA here is from genome assembly GCF_001604975.1 of Cebus imitator. Classification (NCBI taxonomy): domain Eukaryota; kingdom Metazoa; phylum Chordata; class Mammalia; order Primates; family Cebidae; genus Cebus; species Cebus imitator. Next base: position 3,237,830 of record NW_016107486.1, on the reverse strand, counting down.
ATTTAATCTTATAACAAATTGGCAGAAGGCAACATTGGTCCACATGGTATGTAAATTACAGCTCTATTCTGAAAATAAACTTTTAACAAATAAATTACAGAACCTAGTTAAGAGTGTTAGAGTACATGGGAAGTAGCAATTAATGCTTAAAGCATAAAACGGCATAAAAAATACTGCCGTTTCTAAGTTTTTAGTATAAAGGACCATATAAGAGCCAAGGCATTTCTGTAGGAAAACTGCATTTACTTTCTGTTGCCCCTTACTTTTGAACTCGTCTAGTTGGAAAAAGAAAAAATAAGTAAAAAAATAGATAAATCCAGAACTTCTGAATTTGCACTAATGGACATTTGAACTCTTAAAAAATAATACGCACTATACAGTGTTAGACTGAGTTTTTAATGCTCCCTTGAAGAACATTATGATTACTGTAACACTAGCAGTGTATCTATTACCTCACATTAAATAATACAGAAATGTGGATTTGCAAATAAATATTAGACATTTCTAAGCTTAGAAACAATTTCTTTATATATTATCTTTATATTCTCATAATTTTAAATCAATACATATTTTGAATTTCTCTTTAAATGTCTGAAATAACATTTTAAATATTCCCTGTTTTTTAAAGCACATTTTCAGTTTGCTTTTGAGAATCTTGATACGGATTCTTCTTGACCTGCCAGGGAGTTACATCCCAATGAACCCACAATAAGTCAAAAACATTGCAAGTGAATAATAAAGCCACTTTTAAATTGAAAAGATCACGAGTCAAGCCTTAGTAAGTCAGTACCTTCCGTACTTTTATATATCTCTTTTATATTCTGGAGTATGTAGAATGCTGGTACCATATTATTTTTGTTTACATATGGTACAGTCCTGGGCACAGAATGGTTACTATCCATGCCTGCATCTTATTCTATGTATACAAGTAAGATTTGTAATTGGATGAGATGCTCATGCCTATTATTGTAGAATAGAACTGATTCCATTACTCCCCTCACTAGCAGTTATGATTTTTCTGCTGAAGATTCTATCATCTCTGCAGTACACCGTAAACTGTAAGGTTGATGAATTGCAAGACCGAAATGGATAATGCATATCACAAGGTCTCCAGTCTGTGCAGCAACATTGTGTTTGCTGAAGGAATTCTTGAGCACTCCTCATCACCTCAGTGATAGGCAAGCTACTTTAATCCTTTGTTCTGAAATTGTTTTTCATATCATCCCCCCTTCTATCCTGTGATAAGAATAATATGCATTTGGATGGTGGATTTAATATATGCCAAGCATTATGTGAAGTACTTTTCATACATTTTTCTCAATCCTCACAATATTCTAGGGTAGGTATTATTATTAAGGAAGTGAAGCTCAGGGATGTTAAGATACTTGCACAAACCCAAGTACTTAATGAAAATAAACAGATTCTGAAAAAAAATATTCTACAGCTTATGTCTGAACCACCGACTTTCTTACACATTGGTCTTGCAGACATGTTGTTGATAAGATAGTTTAGGTCTTGTGATACATACATTGTGATAAACTGTTGATTGTATCATTCATTAGCTCATACATAGAGAGCTTATAGAAAATCTTGTCCAAATTCTGACACATTAAGCTGGAGAAAAATTTAATCACATTTTCCTTCATATTTCCTACCTAATTCAAGGTCTCTTGACATCTGTAATCCTCCTTAACTTTCTTTCTCCAGTCCCATTTAGGACATATCTCATTGAATAAAAAGTGGGCAGTATTCCCCTTGTGGTTAGTCATCAACTTAATTTTGAAGAGATTAATTTCACGTTTTAGCCTGCTTTACTGAGCTCCCAATATAGTCCTTTGAAATGGGCATACAATTTAAGCTTTTGAGGCTAATGTATAAAGAGAATTATTAAAATCTGAGTACAAGGACAAGTGCATCATAGATTGAAATTTGCTCTTCACCTACATCTCTGGGCTCTAGGTATATTTTGAGTTTATTGAACATTTGTTTGACCATGGGTTTGAATTCAATACATGTTTGATTTGTAATATTCCTGTTTTTTAATCTTTCCATTTTATTTACATGACTTGGTCAAACATAGAAGGTCTAGAAGTCAAGCATTTGTCTACTTCAGTGGTAAAGCAGTGTCCTTTGTAAGAAGAAAATATTTTCTTTGACTTCAATTTTTTGTTCCTTGAAAAAATTAAGATCATACAATACCAGTTTGTTCTCTAAATATTGAGAGAAAACAATTGCATAGATATGTTCAACTTCAGAAAAATAATTATTTGGAAAAATTTATCTAATAATTGGTATCAGTAACCACTCCACAAAACCTACACACATTTTATATTTTACTTTTTCATTTTTATTTATCTCATATAGTCACATTTCTTTTTTCCCATTTATTTGTTTTATTGCATTTTAGGTTTTGGGGTACATGTGAAGAACATGCAAAATTGTTGCATAGGTACACACATGGCAGTGTGATTTGCTGCCTTCCTCCCCATCACCTACGTCTGGCATCTCTCCCCTTGCCATCTCTCCCCAGCTCCCCACCCCCCACCATCCCTCCCCTATCTCCCTCCAACTGATCCCAGTATGTAGTGCTCCCCTCCCTGTGTCCATGTGTTCTCATTGTTCAACACCCGCCTATGAGTGAGAACATGCGGTGTTTGATCTTC